>NC_142522.1:2030000-2137500 GCF_964205215.1 Stylophora pistillata | reverse complement strand
ATCCTGATATCTCCATCTGCCTTGGGTATAACCACAAGTGGTGAGACCCACCCTGTTGGTCCATCAGGAACCTCCTCTATAATTCCACTCTCCAACAATTCATCTAGCTTTCTCTCGACTTTCTCTCGTACACCGAATGGAATCCTGCGGACTGGCTGCGCCACCGGCTTCACCGAATCATCGATATTTAACTTCAACTCGTAATCCCTAAGAAGCCCAACACCGCTGAAAAGTTCTTTGTACTTTTCTTTGATATCAGCTTCTGTATTGACGGCATTAACGGCATGGCTAGGCCCAAGTCGTAGCAAACCAAGTTTCACTGCTGTTTCTCTGCAGAGGAGACTTCTGCCATCTCCATTTATAACTACAAAATCAGCTTTGCAGGTCACACCAGTGTCAATGGACATTATATCTGCTGTAAGTGTTCCAAGTGTTGGCAATGGCTTTGTACTTCCATAAGGAAATAAGGCTTTGGCCTCCTTTCGGGTCTGACACTGGATTTTCTGTGACTTAAGCCACTCCCAAGTTCCTTGGCCTAAAAGGTTGCATGTTGCTCCTGAGTCAACAAGGACATTTGGCAAATGAGTACCTCCAACTACAACAGTTACTATTCCACTCTTTTGGTCAGGCTTATCCTCCACTGAAAACACATAGTTAGGTGTTGAGTCTTGTCCTGATTTAGTGCTACTATCAACATAATTTGTGTTTGTCTTTCTGCCTCTTTCATTCATACTAGATGTATTTCTCCAATCACGCCGACCGTCACCTTGTCTTTGCCCCATATGGGAATCCTTAGCGAGCTTCTTACAACACTTGACCTTGAAATGTCCAATTTCTCCACACTGAAGACACTTTCTACCTCGAGCAGGACATCTCCAATCTCTGGCTAAGTGATCCTCTCGACCACAATTGAAACAGCCCCTCTTCTCGCTACTAGTGCTCCCTTTTAAATTTACCACACTGTTAACCTGCTCTGAACTTATGTCGCCTCCCCTTGCCCCATCGTCAACAACAGTGTTCACTTGTCCTGAACCACTGTTAGCCCCCATTGCTTCCATCTGCAAATTAACTGCTTCCTGTGCCCGAGCTGTAACTAGTAGATCATTCAAAGTAACACTGCCTTCCTTTTCTAAAAATTTCCGACGCAATTTTGCCGAGTAACATTTGTCAATCAATTGATCCCTGATGTACTCATCTTCCCGCTCTCCAAACTCACACGAAGCGGCTCGTAGTCTGAGCCGACAAACAAATTGATCGACGGTTTCTTCATTACTCTGACTAATTTGCCGAAACAAATGTCTCTCAAACGGTACGTTAGCTTTAGGAATAAAATAGTCATCCAGTACCTTGAAAGTTTCGGCGTAGTTCTTCTCTGCACCATCAGGCACCAGTGTGAAATAAACTTCCTGTACATCGAGTCCAGCTGTGTGAAGTAACAGGCCACATTTCTGCGAGTCATTCGTGATCCCTTTATCAAGCGCGTATAACTGAAACGCTCTTTTCCATTTTCTCCATCGCTGCGAAACCGAATGCGGATCTCCTTTAACTTGAAAAGGCTGCAAACTGCCTACTTCCACAGCCACTGGGGTCGACACCCCACTACTTGTGCTCGCCGAACCGCCATCTCCCTCACTCGATTCTCCGCCAGGCATTGCAAAGAAGTATGTCCCCTCCAAACACAAAATGGTAAAAAGAAACTAGCACAAGGACATTCCTCTCCATCCCATCCTCGTCGCCAGATGTGATATTCGGATATACAGCAATAAAAACCCTCGATGTCCTTTGATTTGAATACTTTAATCAACACACTATCCACATGGCAGCCAACGAGTATCACAACAACAACTTTCCCTAGGCATCACGGGATGCCTACAAACACAACCTTTTCGCACTTCCGGTACAATACACTACAGTCTTGATGGCTGGAGTATCTATAAACAAGATATTGCTGGTTTTCCGCCACACGGGGCTCCATGTATTCTCTGCCCGTACCTATTTTAGGCACCAGAAGTCATTCCTAGTTCCAGTTGTTCTTCATCACTGGGAAACATACCAAGCCAATCTCATCAGCAAGATCAGAAAGTTAAAAAATGTTGCTTGGAGAGGGGATGGACAGTTTGATTCAGTGGGGCACTCTGCCAAATATGGGGTCTACACAATGTTCTGCACCACAATCATGAAAATCGTCCACTTTGAATTAGTTCAGGTAAGTCAAGTTCTTTTTGGAAGAATAAATTATCATCAATTGTTATTAGAAATGTATAAAATATTAATGGCATTGCATGATATTATTGCATTGCTTTATAGTATTATTACGATGCTAGATTATTATTTATTATCAGTGGGAGTTATGTTTGTTTCAAACAAGATTAACATGAAAGTTACAATTATAATTGTAGTGAGTAACCTTTCATTCCCTTATATTTCTCCTTTTATTACTCAGGCAAATGAAACTGGTGGCAGCCAACAGACAGAACTCGAGGGGGCAAAGAGTTGTTTTTCCTATTTGCAGCGTGTTGGTCTGACAATTGCTATTTTTGTGTCTGACCGGCACAGGGGCATAGCAAAGTGGATTCGAGAGAATTGTGTCAATACCAGGCATTACTATGATATTTGGCATGTGGCAAGATCATGAACTAAGAAGTTATTGAGTTTAAGGAATACGTAGACATATGTACTGGTGTGTGACTTCAACAAAAGCTGGCTTTGAGTCTCTTATCATTGCCAAATGGAATTCATTTATGCACCATGTCAGTGATAAACATGTTAATCACCCAGATCCACTCTATCAACAATGTCATCATGGAGAACTTGAACCCAGAAAGTGGATAAGAGTTGGTGAGGAATTTTTTCGCTGCTTTTGATGATATACAGTATCAGCACCCATGTGGCTACCCTTCTCTCAATCCTCCTTGTCATATTCTTTGTGTGGAGTTAAATGACTTGATGATGACACTCTTGGGATAAAGTCTATCATTTGAAATTGGCAAATGAGCTCATACATACTTTACATCCTCTAATCTCAACAATGTACAATGTAGTGTGTCATTTTAAAATTGTTCAATAATACTTTTGGTAGGCACTGCAGCATGTGACAAATTGAAATTGCTGTTGACAAAGAAGATCCTTCTGAATGACATAGAGAAACTCTCACCAGATGCCCAGACAAGTTGCCTAGAAGGCTTCCATGCCACCCTAAACAACTGGCATCCCAAGTTGATTTGTTACTCTTGGTTAGGTTCTTTTTGCAGGTATGTGTATGTTGTATTACAGTGACTCCCTCCTAAATATGTTGGATACAATATTTTATCCTTTTCCTTTTACACTCTGTAGATGTAGTATTCCTGGAAGTTTTATGGCCAAAGTAGTGTTTTGTATTGCAGTTTTAGCTCAAAACTGTCATTTTTCAAAATGAATGGGTATGTGACTGCTAAATGTTACACATGATCTATTGACCAGACATCATGCCACATGTCTACAATGTATGCAAGTACACAAAACAGTATTTTTTTATCATTTATCACATTCCCATCCCCTTAATTCCTTTCCTTGGTTCTTTCCCTTGTGTTCCAACCATTATCATACACAATCTCATTTTCAGATTTTCATGTGTTCGCTCATCTAAAGTAAAATTTTCTAGGCACAAACTGGCAAGCTTGCATTTTAATGAAAACCTCAGAAGAGAAACCCAAACATCAAGCGATGGAAAAGATTACATTCGGGTGACTTATCCAAAATTTAAACTGGGAGAAGAGGTTGATAGAGAGGTGGCATCCCCACCTAGCTATGGTAATTATTGACCATTATGATTTTAAAAGTACAGTGGCTACACTGAACTAAATGTAGGAAATGTTATGCTCTTTTGTTAATTATGAGTCAAATCACTCTTTTTACCATGATAAGTACTATTGACCAGCATCTTGTGTAAAGGACTCTGCTTTACCTTGTTTCCTTATAACTGATAAAACACTGTTGCACGTTTTTCAAATTACGTTGACATTTTAAATGAATTGGGCTGTGATCTTTTCAGGGTATGTTGACACACTGAAGAACCTTCTCTTCACCTTGCCAAAGGCAGAAATGAAGAAAGTACATGAGAAGTATGCAGCAAGGGTACCAGAACCCCTCAACTGGCAGTTCCCAGACAGAGTAAATAAAGAGGATGCTGTAAAGTTTTACCAGGCAAGAAAGGCAATGAAGAAAACGTCACTATTTCCACCAGGTTAGTTTGCTTTGACTCTTCAAAGCTCATGAAGCTCAATGTTCAAATATGACATAATGTTCTACGTACTAACTGTCATGCAACCTTGTCCTCAGGGTCTATCTTCTTCCCACCCACTAGAACTGGGGAAAAGATAGACCTTGGGAACAAGTTTGCCATCATGGTAATGCACAATCTGATTGTCTCCACGGAGGATATCTTCTACATGTTTTTTCCCATGGTAAAAGGATGCGAAACAAACAAACAAACAAACAAACTAAAAATGCGCTAACATAATTAAATAAATTTATTTATTTTACAGAAGCAGAGCAGGCTAAACTACAGATGTCTATCAATGACAATACCCCAAGCAGCAGTCAACCCACTTCAAAACAACCATACGATTGCTCAATATGCCAAAAACCATTGCGAAGCCACAAAAGCCCTTGCAATAAATAAAGTGACCAGACTTTTGTCACAGGAAGGTTTTCGTGGTACAATTTTCCTTTTTACTTCAAATTTTCCATGCCTGCATCAACTTACAATATTTGCATTGTACCTACAACAAGGTGAAATTTTAAATGTAGTCAAACTAGTGTGCATGTAGAACCTACGCTGTTTCTGGTTCACAGTCCATACATTACCAAACAATAGAACAAGAAACAACCACCCATAAAAATCAATTTGAAAATTGTTGTTTACCGAGACACAAAACACTGTATGTGAAATCAGTGTAGAAGAATCACGTCATTGTTTTGATTATGTGTACTATGCTACTCTTTGCCATGAGCAGCAGCAAAACCTCTGGTATTTTGTGACTGGTATTTTGTTCTGATATTATGGTAAACACAGGCTGGTAGTGGTCTTCTGTTGTCCCAGCCCATGTAGCCACAAAGCCACCTCGTGGTCCATCGGTATGCAACAGCTCTAATGAACCTAGAGTAAAAGCACAATGAAAATTATATAGGAAGGTGTGTAAGAATGCTCTACATTACTACAGGACCCTGCCTTTCACCTCCCCATGACACACACATTCAAATAAAAAAATATTTATGTTTACGAATTGATAATGAACTGCGGAGCATTTCTCAAGCTTACATTTTCCGACAAGCTACTTTGCAAGCAATCTTATTAGTTCCTGTTTTATGTTAGGTGAGTGCATCAGATAAAAGTCCAAGTAAATGCAAAATCTAACGTGGTCAACTTTTATAGCTTGAGATGCCTTAATTTACCCTGATTTATCTGAAGCTTAATGCTTTATGCCCACCAAAGTGATTATGCTAGTTTACACATTGTATGTTTTTATTTCTGCTTTTACTAAAAATGTACTGACTCGTTTTCTGACATTCCACCTCGGCGACGGTAAGTCCCACCATCCTGGTTTCTCAACAAGGGAGCCACTTGGAGAAGAACTGCGCGGTTCGTAATCGCATCGTAGTCCTCGTGTTGTGTGATGCATTTTATCCGTTCAATGGAACCATCAAAAACCATCTTTGCAGATGAATTTGTTACCTCTCTGCAACATCGAAACTCCAGGGAACCAACTAACGTCCCGGTATTACATTGCTCGCAGCGACACCTGAAGAAGACAGCAAAAATGAATTGTTGTCTAACAAAGATTTGCTATAAGTATATATACAAGGAATTTTAAAGGACCAGTTTTACTAACCAGGAATCTACGTCTACAGTTCTCTCGTATCTAGCCTCCAGAGTTGATGGGGTAAGTCCATCAACATCGGTTTCTTCGCTCGAAACGCCAGTTTCTTCGTCGTTCTCGTCCGCGAGTGGCTCATCTTGATATGGAGCTATCACACCAGTGATAACTCCCCATTCCTCTTCAGAACTGTCGCTTATTCCACAATCCATACTCTCTATAGAGTCAGACGACTCAATACTCTTGGAATCGCTGGACATTTCGAAGCGTGAAACGATAGAATTAAACGAGTAATCACAGCGTGTTACAAGGAAAACACTGAAAGTTGTTGACCTTGCCAATCAAAGGATCAAACAACCTGACGTCACGAGTCCAATTCTCGCCCCAGTCTCCGGGAACAATTTTACACATAAATTTAGCATGTTTCGGGGGCTAAAAATCGACCAAAAAATTTGTTTCATTCATTTTAAAATCTCAAACTGTTTATTATACACATGGAACTAGCTATCAACGAAAAAAAAAATTTTGTGTCATACACACTTTAAACGCAATCTCCAATCTCAATCAAATGTTTGCATTCGTTGATTGCATGGCTGGGTTTGTAAAGTAGTATGAGCCATAAAATGTCTAACATACACATTGGCAATGTTTCAGTGTACCTAAATAATCAGTAATTACGTGTAATACAACTGCGCCTTAGTGAACATAATAAAATGTACATTAAAATGTAAATATAACAGGTTGAGTGAATCAGACTAACTAGTTCAATGAAAGCGTCCCGCATTTATCAATGACATCATTACAGTTATAATATCAGGTTTCATTTTCTCATGTTCATTTCACACTTACGGTAAGGCTAGCCCTTATGATTGCAACTTTATTTTAATTACGGATGCGCTGGGCCACTTTTAATGCGGAACGAAAATGTTATTAAAGTCAATAATGTTTGTGCACTTATAAATGTCTCTCGCAGCGAAACGTACGGTATGGTTCTTCCCCTCATCATTGTACCTTAACGCGCTCAATATAATCATATTATAGCTCCAAATTAATGACGGTATAAAATTCGAAAGACGATTAACCTAGGTTAAAAATCTACTTTCAGTCTCATTCATATACATCGAAAACTCTATCATTATTATTAAGGTAAAACAGCAAGAGTCTGTGTTAACATGCTAGTCCCTAAATTATCTAAGGTGAATAGTCAAGAAAGAAAATCGTACTTTGAATCAGATCTCCTACCTCTGTTAATTTTGAAAATCCGAAAAAGTGGTTGAGACTAAAGAAAAGAAAACAAAATGGGTGCATCCCAGTCCCTCTCAGTCTCAACCATGCATTAAATGTTATATCGGGGTGACTTTATAGTTCCAAGACAGGCGTAATCAGCGGAAAATTTTTTAGACATTTCATCCTTTCATGACATTTTATGATATAGTGAAAATTTTATAAACCTAACCATTCAGCTCTGACACTTATAATTTTGACTAGGTGATAACTTCATTTTGACCCTTAATCCAGCTTCGAGCTTCGTTCATTTTAAGTCTTCTTTTTTGACAGGCAAATAACACAAGACTGCCTGATCATAAACAGTTGTTATGTTTTCCCATCCATCAAGATTAACCTGATGTGTGTCCTTTGGTTGAACTCTAATCCCACTGTCAATTAGAAATTTATTAATGATAAAATACACTCTCCCCTCTATTTCCACAGCATTGAGATTGTTGGGGGGAATATGTTTTTGTTCAACAACAGACCAGGTGGTCGGTGTCGGTTTATTTTTTTCCTCTTCTACCAAACAAAGATAGAGCTCTCTCTCGCTCTCGCGTATTTAAAACTTCTACCGGAGCATTTTCACCGCATAGGGTATCGCCATAGCTACATTTCTTTTTTCCCCCTGCCACATACAGTCTGTCATTTACAACAAAAAGACTGGATCCAAAGTGAGGATGACAGGTCTAGGCGACATTTTCCCATTCATTTTTTGTTGGGTCAAAACAATGCACTAAGGCAGGTGCTGCTACATTTTCGTGTCTGAAATGCTGTTTAAGGAACCCATGCATAACATATAACTTAGAGTTCATCACTGCCGCTGCTACAGTTTTTAACTCGCGTTTTTGTTCCAGTAAATGCAAATTGTTCGTACCCTGCTGCCAAGCGTTGTCAGCCAAACTGTAAATCTCAGGTGGGATGGATGGACTTATTGCATAAACATAGTCACCAACAGAACACAAGCAGTGGATCACTTTGGGGGAGCTCAACTTTGGAAGTTTCTCCCAAGATTTTTTTACTATATGATAACGATAAACGTCAGATGATGAACCATCTGATGAAGCTAAATACAAATAATTCCCGATGCATTTCGCAGTACACCACAGACTGATTACTTCACCTACATCTGGCACAGATAGTAACCGTTTCCACACTTTACTTTCCTCATCAAAGTAGTAAGTCATCGCTTTTGGATCAGCAAAGTAATAGTCTGACCTCCCCTCAAGGCAAAACGCAGCAAGAACCTACAACACAATAATTGAACTCTAAAGGTAAGCGACCAGTCACTGCTTACCACCTCAGGGAGGAGAGGGGGGTGGGGCTCGAGGATTTTGATTGTGTCAGCCTAAAATTGACGTGATCTTCTAAGGCTCTATAATTTTCTTATGATCCTCACTCGTTAGCAGTTAATTGGCAGTTAATTTTCTATAGTTTCCACTTTATAATTTATTGGCGACAACTGACCCCCCCCCCCTCCCCCTTCCCGGCAATAAAAATAATTCAGCAACTTTGCTGAAAGCCAAACCAAATGGATACTAGAAGACATGACCACAAGCAATGTAGCGTAAGCATACTCAATATTCAATAACCAAATTCAACGTCGGTTGGGAAATTAAAATTCGTACCAAAATGATTGAAATCAAAGCAAATGAATTGTAGCTTAATTACTCGTACTTAGAGCAATCGCGTACAAACAGCAAATACAAGTCGGTGGCTTACGGCTTCCGTACGAGTAGCACAGCGTAAAATCATATCTGAGTAATAACACTGACAATAGGGAGTAAAAAACTAACTGACTTCCATTTTCTAAGGTCCTGAGTTAAAAACGATCTTCATTTCTGTGGGATATTTATCATCTTACCGTTTTCATCGATCTTGGTTTAACTTCCTCTGCAGAAAATTTGTGCGGCATACAGTGACGCTTCATTGCTACTTGTAGATGCTTGTTGATCTCAGGATCGCGCTGCATTTCTTCTGTTTCTAGCTCTTCGATCACGACCTTGACGTCCACTAGACCCAGACGAACTGCTCCGATAACTTTAGATGCAACTGCCATCCTCTCCTCCTTTTTGCGTTTAATCCACTGCATCACTGATTTGAAGACGAACGTCTCCGAAGGTGCATTGAGGTCATCTCGACTGAGAAGGCTGAGTAGCTGGTCTGCGTCGATATTTGACAAGAACTCTTCCCTCTCGCCAACATCTGTAAACAAGGATGCCATCCTATGCTCTGCAGCTTCCTTAACTTCTCTAAGGCTGTGTCTATCGGCAACTGTCCAAACGCGACAATACATTTGCACATCAAATCGAGCTGATTGATTGATTTCAGTCAACAAGAAATGGCAACATTGTTGAAGAACATTTCTCACTTGAAGATGATCTGCGGCAGCGAGAATTTCAAACACGTTTTCTATATTGATCTGAAGATCTCCGGTGTAGATGGAGTCTATAATGACCTTGAAAACGTGTGGCGAAATGCTTCCATCTTTCAGTTCGATCACCTCCTGGTTCGATTCTTTCATTCCATCCGCAAACATGGCGTAGAAATAATCGCTGTACGCTGCGAGAACATTGCGATGAGCGGGAAAAGTTTCTTTACCGACTTTTAAACGAACGTCAACAAATTGCCCTTCATTTCGAAACTCGGCACATTTGTTCAAGAGAATTCCAGAATGAGTATCCATTTTGGAAAACTTCACTTTGACTTTGACAAGTTTCGTCTCCGGGGGTTTCTCGGTCAAATATGGTGCGGGACAAGATAAACTACTGGACCACAGCGCTCTAACACGACCGCTAGTGGACTGATGCTTTTATGAACTCATGAATATCATTCTCGGTCGAACTAGATGTTCTCGATACTAGAACAGTCGAATAACCAGGAATAAGTCGTCGAAGAAAGTGATTTATTACGAGCTCAAAACATGCCAAAACCAAGATGGCCGCTACAGAAAAAAGTGAAGCCCGCGGTCCTCAGCGGCAAAACCCAAACAATTGGTATTTAATAAATCCTTCTTTAACACTAAATTCCGTTTAAATATTTGAAAACTGATCAGAGTCGAGAGTAAAGAGCCGATTCGAGCAGTGAGTGTTACGCAACAAAGAAAAAAGACGAAGTATAACAGATAACACCCGAGTAAGGAATACCTCTTCCTTTCCCTTGGACAAGACTTGACATTCAGTTACGCCATAACGAAAACGGAACTCAGCGGTCTGCCGAGACTAGACAAACCTGGTTTTCCAATGCGACCTACAGTTTCGCTCTGTGGGTCCCCTGTATAAGCTACATTCCACCGATGACTTTATCAACACCATCAAGATTCTGACTGAACAGATACCTGACGTCTACAAACTATTGTTCTTTTTTTGTGAAATGTTCATCACTGTTCCACTTCAATTGGCATTACAATTTACCTGTTTCACAGTCGAGCAGAGATGTTTTTTTCAACTTACAAATTTTAGATTATTTGCCTGTTGCCTCATAATGAATTTTGGTATTGGGAACGGGTTTGATTTCTGCGTTCTGCGACTAAAGTTCACTATGATTAATTTCAAGATGCATCCAGATGAATCCAGCGATTGGAACTGCTTTCTTGTTTTTTTTTTTTTTCAATTCTGTATTAATGATGTATGAGACAGTAGAAAGCGATTTTGAAAGAAATCCACCTTCAAAGACGTGCATTTTCACTTTTCCCGTTGTCCACTCTCATTTCACATTATCTATCGAGTTCTATTCTCCTTTTTCCGCCATATATTTTTATTTCCGGGGGCTAAGTGTGGACGCTTTTCATTAAACAATAGGATATCAGAAAAGAAAACTCATTTAAATTCTCAACCTAATCGATAAAATATGAATAACATTTGCGTAGTTCCAGAGAGCATCAACTGAACCTATCTTCTATGTATTTTTCCGCAAAACTCCCGATCAAAATGCTGCATTTTGTACGCTATTCGACAATGGAATATGAAACCATCTTCTCTTGTGAGCTTGTTTATATCTGAGGGTAGAAAAAGCTTCTGAGCGAGAAACAAGCAGTTATATTCAAGATTATGGCCTTTCATTAAGTTTTCTGTCTTTAACACGAAGGTGCGCTATATAAGGAAGTTTTCCCTGGGAAGCCCTGGGCTCATTTGTCACTCACCGTTGACGTGTGCGGGTCAAATTCAAACGCTGGTAGAAGAACAAAAGGAGCTAATGAGACATCTATTGTTTACTTCCATCAGCATGGTGGCATGAGGTAACGTGCGAACCACCTACTTCCATCTCAAATTTACCGCCACAAATAAAGACAGTTTCCATTGGAGAAAGGAAATACAAATCTCAAAAACTCTTGTATTGTGATGAAGACATAAAACAATTTTGAGGAATGCACTCGCTCTTCACTGCTTTGGAGTAGCTGTAGCTCAAGCTGACTTGACTCTAAGAGTTCTACACCACACGACGGTTGATTGACAAATGGTGCAGTGGGACATAAGGCTCCTTTTATAGCGCGCCTTCGTGTTTAAATAGGGAGCTTTAGCAACGACGATGGCGACGGCAACGAAAACGTCGTGTCGAAATCTAACTTTTCGTTTTTGTAACTCTGTCGAGGTTATTCCGATGTGTTTCACTTGGAAAATGCTGGCGAACTATTCAGGGACTATATCACTACGAACGGCGTTAAAGTAAGGAGAAAGAAATAAAAATTAACCGTCATGCGCTCACTTTCTCGAGAAAACCTAAAGTTTGGTAATTTCACGTTGTTGTTTTGCCGAGAGCGGCAAAGAAATGTGCCAAAATGTTAAACGCACGTGCAGGGCGATTGTTTTTGCTCATTAAGGCTATTATTTTCTGCCGTTCTCGTTACTGTCGCCGTCGTCGTTGCTAAAGCTCCCTAATAGCTGAGGGGGCAGCGTGGCCGAGTGGTTAGGGTGCTGGAATAGTAATTCGATTTCCCGGGTTCAAGTCCTCCACCCTGTCACTCACTAGATTTGTTCTCGGTTGCCCCTTGTTCAACTCCTCGGATGCGCTCTGTAAATAGCCCACTGGTCTGCCTCATGCCAGTAGGGATTTTTAAGCACTTAGTTTACATTGCGGCTGAAAAGCCCCTTAAGGGGAACTTCAATTTACGTATTTATTATTTATTGTTATTGTTATTATTATCTATTAATAGCTCTTATAACAAGATCGGTAATAACAATGATGGCAATTATGCTAAAAATGCCAATATCAAATCTTTGATAACGACAATTATCTTAATAGAGCACTCACAATGGAGGCCTTTCAATAAACATAACTTGGTTAAAAATTCCCAAAAGGCAGGCGGCAGACCAGTGCATTACTTACAGAGCGCAGCCAAGGAGAGTGAACTAACCAGGGCAAGCAAGAATTCGAAGGAATACGATGATTAATGGGGTGTAAATCTGGAGCCAAGGACCACCAGTCTATCACCCTAGCAACTTGGTCACAAACATAAGCAGAAAATTGAAAAAAAAATTGGAAGAAATTTATTTACAAGTGAGCTGAGATAAGCATATAAAACCTTGAATGATGACACTGTAAGTTAGATCGCAACCTTTCACATGCCCGGTTAACAACATAGAGTGCTATCACCCCAGCAACTTGGTCACAAACATAAGCAGACAATTAAAAAAAAAATTGGATGAAATTTATTTACAAGTGAGCTAAGATAAGCATATAAAACCTTGAATGATGACACTTTAAGTTAGATCACAACCTTTCACATGCACGGTTAACAACATAGAGTTCTGACATTTATTCAGCCAAGTAAACATGAACATAAACCTCTAACAAACACATCTCCTGAAAAATCATTATAAAGACTTTTATAAAGTGAAATATCACTCGCTCTGTTAGTGGTCGTTATCTTTGATGTATCAATTACAGCTGACGTCACACATATGTTTCTTTATTTTGGACTTTCCATTATGATGCATGGTTTAAAAACTAGTAGTTCCAGAGATAATTTCCGGCCAAGCAAGAGAGGGAAAATATATTTAGAAGGTTATTGTATGAACCAGATAAATTTTACACGTGTCTGATCAGAAGATGTCAAAATGTGATAAACAAATTGATACACTCGCTAACAGCTCGTATGTTAGTTTATTACCGTGTTGTGACGTCATCTGTTAGCCTTAACTGAACAAATATTTGAAAAATTGAATTTACTTTTTAAATATAGCTCTGAACAAAGTCCTAGGAAGTTGTGCCTTTTCACTGATTTTAAGCTACTGGGAGCCAATTTTGGTGCCAATGAAGAAAACCCATGGCCAAATATTTATGTAACCTGAAAATGTTTCTATAAATTCACTCAGACATTTCCTTTACAACTACTACACTTTACAACTTTACTATAGTTCTAAACACCGTACAAATCATTGACTAGGAAAATGCTACAAAAGCAATGCCAAAAATTGATCGTAATGCAGTACAATTTAAGGGTATAGAGAGGTCCTTTTGTCAGAAAACTGTAGGAAAACAAGTAGCTTAAAAAAAGCAATATTTCGAAGAACCACTATTTGTATGAGTATGGTTGTTAAGTAACCAATCACTTTTATTTATGTACCTAAGCTGATACAAAGTCCCACCCAAGACTGAGCTCAAATTCAGTACAAGTGTCATTCATTTTGAATTGGAACTTTTTCCTTTGCCAAATTCATTTCAAGTTTTCTCCCTTGACTGGCAAATAACACAAAACTACACTATCTTCACGACGTTTAATAACACGGACTTCTGATAAGTTTTTCCATTCACTTAGGTCAACCTGATACATTTCCTCAGGTGGAATTCTAATTCCACTGTCAACTGGAAATTTATTGATTATGAAATACACCCTCCCCTCTATTTCAACCGCACCCAAGCCGTTTGGGGGAATATGTTTCTGAGGCTCTACGGACCAGGTGTCAGTAGCTTCATCATACACTTCCACAGGTACAGATTCATATCCTCGTTCCGAGGTATTTCCACCCGCCACACAAAGTTTGTTATTAACAACAAACAGACAGGATCCAAAGTGAGGATGGCAGGTCGAAGCGATCTTTTTCCACTCATTATATTTGGGGTCAAAACAATGAACCACAGCTGGTTTATCGACCCACTGCTGAATAAATTGGCCACGGTCACATCTTTTATAACCATGAATTACATATATTCTAGACTTTAATACTGTTGTTGCTACAGTACTCAATGTCTCCTCGTTTAGTCCCCGTCGAAAGCCTTTTGGGTTAATGAAATTCAACCCTTCCCCACCTTGCCAACTGTTATTTTTCAAACTGTACCTTTGAGGAGGTTTTGATTCACTTATGGCGTAAAGATAGTCACCGACAGCACACAAGCAGTCAACTTTGGGGTAATTTTCGAGATCTGGTAGTTTAACCCATGAATTATTTACCACATCATATCGATGTATAAAATTAGAACCTGTCTGCTTATTTCCAGCTACAAATAGGTAGTTTCCACTGTGTTCTGCACAAAAGATTGAGCTAGTTTCTTTATCGAATTGTGCTACAGATGGCAAAGGTTTCCATAGCTTCGCCTCGACATCAAAGTAATAAGCCATACACTGTGGTGAGTAAGGACTGTACGCACCGTACTCGCTGCTGTCTGTCTGCTGTCTTTGAGATGCGTTGGTATTCTCTACATGGCTCGTGGGGTGAATAGCAACGAGTACCTGAAGCAAGAGACAATCATTTCAAAATTCCTCTTTTCAGCTGACATTCTGGAATTTTTTTCGCAAAGAAAGTATTTAATTTTAGGCTCCAAAAATAAAGTAGAGCAGATGGTTAATTTGTTACAAATGTAGATTTTCACTGCAACAGTTTTAGTCGATTACAGTACGGAAAACATGGCAGTCCCTGGCTTATTGTGAATAACTATAGATAGATCTAGATACCCCGTTCAGGAAACTTGCTTTCTTGACCGAGAGACTGATTAATATTAGACTGATTCCCATCGATAATTATCAGACCCTGTCGCTGATGTAATTAAAGACAACGAATAAGCATATAAATTATGTTCTGGAATTTTTAAAACTTAAAGCTATTTGTTGTGAAACTAAGAGTAGTGTGGAGAATCAACTGATATCTTAACAAAAGCTGTGTTGTAAATAAAGTAAGTAACTATAGAGCTTAGCTTTTCACTCACCGGACTCATTGATCGAGGTTTAACTTTCTCTGCAGCAAACTCATGAGAAGGCATGATGTGATGCATCATGGATTCTTGCAGATGCATGTTTACCTCCGGTATTTGCTGCATTTCTTCTGTTTTTAACTCTTCAATCACAATCTTTACGTCCACCAACCCAAGACGTACAGCTCCGATGATTTTTCCTGCAACTGCCATCCTCTCTTCCCCTTTGTATTTGATCCACTTCATCGCTGATTTGAAGATGAAAGCTTCAGAGGGTGAATTGAGGTCATCTCGACCGAGAAGGCTGAGTAGCTGATCTGCATTGATATGACTCAGGAATTCCTTACTTTCGCAAACATCTTTGTACATGGATGCCATTTTGGCCTCAGCTGCCTCTTTTAGATCCCTCAGACCGAGTCTTTCGGCAGATGTACACAGCAAGGAGTAGTTCTTCACGTGAATTCCGTTTTCTATGAATTCCTTCTTTACGAAATCACAACACAGTTGAACAACACTTGCGACCTGAAGCTGACTAGCTGTGAGAAGAACCTCAAATACGCTGTTCTGGTTGACATGAAGATCACCAGTGTAGATGGAGTCCAAAACGATCTTGAATATCTCCGGTGAAGTGCTTGTATCCTTCAGCTCGATCACTTCCTGATTCGCTTCCCTTCCATCAATAAACATTGAGTGGAAATAATCACTGTACGAAGCGAGTACAACTCGGTGAGCAGGGAAAAGTTTATCACCTATTTTCAAACGTACGTCGATGAATTCACTTTCCCTACGGAACTCGGTACACTTGGAGAGAAGAATTCTAGAATGGGCTACCATCTTTGTGCCGCTTTGATGCTAAGATTTCTGCTTGTAGAAACTACGAAGCAAACCAGAATGTCTTTGTGCGTGGTTCGCGTGACCGCCCACTAAAAACTACACGAACTCCCACTTGTATTGATTACATAGTTACCTGTGGTAAACGCCTAGTGATGCAAAGATTAACTTACAGAGATATCGATTTCAGGGTCACTGTTTAGGCGTAAGCCCAACGGTAATCTCTTTGCAGATACAGTGGAAAGTAATTATGGTACATCTGAAGAAGGTCGAGGAGATAAATAAATTGAAAATTTTCCTTAACCTATCAGATAACTTCATCAACCTTCTGACCTACATCTTCATTTACATCTTCTTCCAACACAACACCTAACTTTATACGTGTGATGCATGATCCTCGCAGTAGAGAGCGCTATTTATGCAATAGCGAAAATCAGACCTGAAAAAAATCAGGCCTGTACGGGATTCGAACCACTGACCTCCGCGATACTAGTGCAGCGCTCTACCAATTGAGCTAACAAGTTCATCACACGTATCTAATACCGCAGTTCAAAATATATGAACTTCATATATAAATTGTACCTAACTTTATGTCAAATCTTTTGCCCGGAATTACTCAGTTTAAAAATCGAGTTATCCCTGCATTCGGCAGTAATTACCCCCTGACACGCAGTGACTCTTTTAGGATGAAATCACGTGAGGCTAACATTCGCAAATTCAATTAGAGCCCAAGGCTTTTTTACGGCCGGTTAGATAATATTTCGTAAAAAGCTGTTAGGAAGCACGTTAACGAAAAATTTTACACCCCGAGAATTAATGAGAGAAGTCTTCAACCCAGTGCTGATGTTATTACTACTGCAACCTGTAAGATCAATCCGGCCACAACCGAGAACAAGGCGGATATGCCACAAGTGTGACTACTTTTCCGTTTTTGCAGGTGAATATTTATACCAATGAGATTTAGAGGGGAGTTCTTATATTTCTATTTATTTGTATTTCTATTTAAAAACTTGTACATTGTACAGGTGAGAGAACACTAGGACACGTAGTCCTCTACTAGGTTCACCCACCTAAACCCATCCCACCCCACCCCACCCCAGGGGAGGACATCCATCTCACAGTAATCTCGTGCGTGAGAAATTAAACCTGCAGGATGTCTATTTATTCGTCCCTATCCAAGAAGACTAGAATATCTAACCATTTCTTGATGTTATAGAAAGGTAGCATATTCTTCCCAATTATTTTAAGACCTTGAGCGTAGGCCGGGGCTCGAACCCTTGGCCTCCCGCACTACAGTCCAGCGCTCTATCTATTGAGCCAACTGAGAGGCGGATAAGAATACCCAGTGAGCAAAATAGTAATTTAAACAGATAGGAGTCCCATAACCGTAATTCTCCGGTAAGTTACAGTGGCACAAACTGTTGTCTCAGAACTCGCCCGTTGGGTAGGAAAAAAAATGCTGACTAAGCAGGAAAGGAATAAACTAGCATGTTTTTGATGCATGCGTCGTGAATTACCCATAACAAACGGCAAAGCTCGGCTACTTTGTTAAAATAATAATGCACTAAAAACCGAGAAAGTGCATGATTATTAATAATCCGTGTTAACAAAGCCCCAGAACTATTACTGGGAAGTAACAAAGCACGATTCGTAACTTGCGTCTAGTTTTTAAACGGAACGAATCAGTTCTACGGACATCCATGAAAACCAAAAAGCATTCAGCTTTTTAGGACACGACCCCGGCATTAATTAGACTAACTTTGAGTTGTATGTATTCTCCAGCTGACAGAGTTAAAAAAACAGCAAATTGGATTCAAATTACAACTATTACTCTGCTTTTAAACTCTCGTTCCTCACTGGAAGGTAGCACAAAACCGCGTTACTATTAACCTTTCTAAGATTCTCCCATTCATCCAAAGGCACAGGATACTTTTCTCTTGATGGAATTCTAATTCCACTGTCAACTGGGAAATTATTGATGATGAAATATACCCTCCCTTCTATTTCCACCGCACCGAGATTGTTTTGAGGAATACGACTTTGTTCGACATAAGACCACTTTTTGTTTTGCTCATCATATATTTCAACTGGGGCGCCGGAAAAACCTGTGCCCCCTGCAATACATAGTCTACCGTTCACTACAAAGAGGCTAGATCCAAAATGAGAACTATTAGTTGATGCCTTAGACTTCCATTCATTTAGTTCTGGATCAAAGCATTGTACCATGGCAGGTTTCTCATCATAAATTTTACACAAATCTCTGTTATATCTCACCACTGTATCAAGACCCTGAAGTACAAACAAACACGAGTTGAAAACTACGGACGCTTTGCTACAAAATGTGTTCAAACGTGCTCCATTGGTAGAAAATGATCTTATGCATTGCCACTGATTTGTTTTTAAACTAAACCTATGAGGAGGCTGTGATTCTCTGATTGCGTATATAATCATCAATAGAACATAACGAATCGATCTTATGCTCACACCCCAAAATAGGTGGTAGTGTCTCCCAGGTATTACTAACGGTATCATAACGATACATAACAAAATATTCCTCCTTTTTTGCCGCTACATACAGGTCATTACCAGCATACTCTGCACAGAAACACGTGGTTGCCTCAGTCAACTGAGCCATGGATGGTAGAGGTTTCCATTCTTTGGTTTCAAAATCAAAGTATTGCGCCTGAGCTTGAGGAATAATGGCCACAAGAACCTGTCAACAGTACCAAGGGATGAGATAAAAATAATTGGTAACTCAACTCTATCAAAATTAAATCGATTGCGATACGCGATTAATTTGCTTCTTCGCGGTCCTAGCTGAAATAAAACTCCGTACCTTTATCACCAAACGGCGTCAAATTGTGATCTTGTTACTTCGAGTCATTTCTCTCACAAATCGTTTTCTACACCGTCTAAGACATTATATGTCATCTCATTTTGTAGCTCGCAACAGTTTAAAATTGAATCGGGATTTTTTCAGACTGTTGGTAAGCCTGAAAACATCTATAAATCTATAAACATCTATAAATCAAAGACTTCTTCCTTAATTTTGGAGTATGCTGACTTTAAAAATAGCTCGTGCCCTTGTAAAGAGGTTGGGTTTCGTGTTTCAGCTTCCTTTCTGAACTGTAATAATGCAATTGAAATATGGGACGGCTAGGTGCGGCCAGCCGCGAAGAGGCTCAGGTTAGTCCTGCCTGGCATGGGAACTTTCCTGGGATCTAGAATGATCAAAAATGTTTGCCTTACCGATTTCATGGACCTCGATCTTGTTTTGTTTGTACCAAACTCGGAGCTGCTCGAAGGCTCGACGCTGTACAGGAGTGACTCAAGCAAAAGCGTATTTATCTCTGGAATCATTCGCATATCTTGCGTGTTGAGTTCGGCTACTACCTCTCTGATATTCACGAGTCCCAGACGAACAGCTCCAATAACTTTTGCTGCAACTGCCATCCTCTCTTCCTTGCTATGTTTAATCCACTGCATCACTGATTTAAAGATGAACGTCTCGGACGGTGAACTGAGGTCATCTCGGCTGAGAAGGCTGAGCAACTGATCTCCGTCGATATGAGCCAAAAATTCTTTGCTTTCGCAGACATCTTTATACTTCTTAGCCATTTCAATCTCAGTAGCCTCTTGTAGATCTTTAAGGCCATGGCTGTGAGCAATTTCCCAGATACGAGAGTAAGTTTCAAAATCAAAGTGAAGCTTAACAAACTCGGTCAGCAAGAAATCGCAACACTGTTGAACAACAGTCGTCACTTGGAGATGATCTGCTGCTGCAAGAACTTCAAACACGTTATCTTTGTTGACTTGAAAATCCCCACTGTAGATGCAGTCCATTATAATCTTCAAAAAGTCTGGTGAAATGCTTTTATCTTTCAGCTCTATCATTTCATGGTTGGACTCCTTCATTCCATCCGTAAACATGGCGTAGAAATAATCGCTATTCGCAGCCAGCACGATACGATGAGCTGGAAAGATGTCTTCGCCCACTTTTAAACGAACATCGATGAACTGTTCTTCGTCTCTAAACTGAGCACATTTGGTTAAGAAAATCTCGGAATTATTGACGACCATTTTGAGAGAGGAATTTAAAAGTTATGGATGAGCAGAAACTGGGGTGAATTTGATCCTTGAATGACAGCGTGACCACAGATTTAATCAGTCACGCGATTGAAATAAAACTTCGAAAGGATTGATTATGCCCGAAAAGCAGGCGTAACCCGCAAGGTTTTCCCTCAGTTTTCTCATTTCGTATCCTCATCCTCGTTGTATATAACGCTCGAATATAATGAAGTTGTTTGCATAGTTTTGAGAAGTTTTCATCAAAGTCTACCACGAAATTTTTACTCGTCCACTAATAGCCGGAAGTCGCAGACGTACCAGCATCATCAAATTTATCTTTATACCCTTTTTATTACAGAAAAAATAAGTTAGACATTGTGGTTTTAAGATTTATTCTTGTTTTAGAAGAGAAGACACAATGTGGATGTATATAACTGAAAATAAAAGCAAGAAGCGTGACACGCTCTCTCCACAACGAGATTCGTGTTGCACGACGTAACAAAGCGGCGGCCGGGAAGCCGGAAGGCTCAAGCATTGTTCGTTACTATTATCGTGCACTACAATGCATAGAGTTAACTGCAATTTTATTGATGTACAAAAAATATATAAATAATTTTCACTCTTAATATTAAAGTGCTTTTTTTTCAAAATCACAATAATGGTAAGATTGTCTATACTGGCGAGTATTACACAGGGAAGATACAACAAATACAGCTTAAGGTTAGCCAAGTTATCTAGCCGGCCGTATCCTATCAATAATTCATTTGGGCTGTTTTGATTATTATTCTGCTTTTAAGCTATCGACGTTCAATGGCAGATAGCACAAAACCGCTTTTTGGTCGATCTTTCCTAAATTTTCCCACTCGTGAAACACATTCAAAGGTAAGGGATAAACCTCGGCTGGCGAAAATCTAATTCCGCTATCAATTGGAAAATTGTTTATCATAAAATAAACTTTCCCTTCTATTTCCAATGCGTTAAGATCATTTGGAGGAATATGATTTTGTCGAATAATAGACCAGGAGTTGTTCTCCTCGTCATAAACCTCAACAGAGGCTCCACTGCCAACAGGTGAGCCACATCTTTGGGTAACCGATTCAGATCCCCCAGCGACACAGAGTTTCTCGTTTACTGCCAAAAGACTTGATCGATAATGAGGATTTCTGGTTGGTTCCGTGAGTTTCCATTTATTTGTCCTTGGGTTGAAAAAATGCACTTGAGCCGGTACCGGTTCATAGTAAGAAGGACATCCTCCTAATTGACCATGAAGTACATATAAACGTGATTTGAAAATAATCGATGCTTTACCGCGAAATGAACCAGGAGTAAACCGATCTGGATTGAAAGATTTTATACGCTGCCACTGATTTGTATTCAAACTCAATCTGTGAGGTGGTTTCGATTCATGGATTGCATAGATATAATCATCCATAGAACACAAGCAGTCAGTCTTAAAATTAAACCCTGGAATTGTTGGTAATGTATCCCAGGCATTATTAACTGTATCATAACTATACATAACAAAATCTTTCTCCCTTTTTGCGGCTACATACAGGTGATTACCGACGTACTCTGCACAGTAACACTCAGTTGCCTCAATCAGTCGGGCCATGAACGGCAGAGGTCTCCATAATTTTGTTTCAGCATCAAAGTAATGCATCTCTGCTTGCTGCTGAATGGCAACAAGAACCTAAGAAGACGTAAAGGAAGAATCATTTCATAAATTTCAATATATGAAAATCATTTATGTGTGTATTGCGGTTTCATGAAATGTAAGAAAGCGATCCTCGCAGTAATAAACTTTACTAATATGGAAATAAGTGGAAATAAGGCCTGAAAAAAATTCAGACCCGTACGAGATTTGAACTCATGACGGCTGCGATACAGGTGCAGTGCTCTGGTCATTAGATTGGTTCGTACAATTAAAACGGTAAAATGCTCTCTCTTCAATGAAAAAAATTTCCTCTAAGTTTCATGATGCGCCGACCACACCTACAACTGTGACTGACGCTTTTGACGTAAATGTGACAGTGAAAAGTGTTCTTACCGGTTTCGAGGACCTTGACTTAGTTTTCTCTGCTGCGAACTCAGGCCTTCTTAAAGGCAGGTAGCTGTACAAGAGAGATGAATACAAGTGCATGTGAACCTCTGGATCTCGCTGCATTTCCTCTGTATCAAGTTCAGCGATCAGCTCCCTAATATTTACCAAAGCTAATCGCACTGCTCCAATTACTTTGGCTGCAAAAGACATTCTCTCCTCCTTCTCGTGTTTAATCCATCGCATCACCGATTGAAAGATGAACGTTTCCGAAGGTGCATTGAGGTCATCTCGACTTAGGAGGCTGAGTAACTGATCGCCGCCGATATGAGCCAAAAATTCCTCGCTTTCGCAAACATCTTTATACTTCTTAGCCATTTCACTCTCAGTAGCTTCTTTTAGACCTTTAAGGCCATGGCTGTGAGCAATTTCCCAGATACGAGAGTAAGTTTCAAAATCAAAGCGAAGTTTAACGAACTTGGTCAGCAAGAAATCACAACACTGTTGAACAACAGTCGTCACTTGAAGGTGATCTGCTGCCGCAAGAACTTCAAACACATTTTCTTCGTTAACCTGAAGGGTTCCAGTGTAGATGGAGTCCAGTATGATGTTTAAAATATCAGATAAAATGCTTTCATCTTTCAGCTCGATTACTTCCTGGCTCGCTTCTTTCATTCCATCTGTAAACATGGCGTAGAAATAATCGCTATTCGCAGCCAGAACAATGCGATGAGCTGGAAAGATGTCTTCCCCCACTTTTAAACGAACGTCAGTGAACTGCTCCTCGTCTCTAAACTGGGCACATTTGGACAGGAGAATCTCGGAATTGTTTACGACCATTTTGAAAGAGGAATTAACCGATTCCGGAGGAGCAGAAACCGGGGCGAATGTTGTCCTTACACGATCGCGTGACTAGGAAATAAAATAGTCACGCTACACTAGCAATTACACACCTACCCCTCCCCTAATCTGACATCGGCCCTTAATTGTTGACTGTTGTTATAAGGGGAGGGGTAGGTGCGCAGTTGCTCAGATACTGACATTAGGGGAGGAGTAGATGTGCAGTTGCTTAGATACCAACATTAGGGGATGGGTAGGTGTGCAGTTGCTCAGATTGTGACACTAATCTGGCATTTGTTGATGTCTGAGACGAATCTCTTTCATGAGGTAAATATCTCGTTCTTCTTTCCGTTTTATTGTGCCTAGTGCTCGTAGAGCCCAAGGCACTATGTCCAATATGTTATCGTGCACACGTGTATGTCCGTAACTCGGGTTGTACTCCACTACAGCGCATGCGTAAAATGTGAGCGCATGCGTACAATGAACCCTAGAGCGCATGGTTTAAAGCCATGGCTGCCTTCGTGGACAATATTCCTTGCTTGATGTACCCGAAAGAAATTCGATGGCTATTACGCATGTATATACAAAGTCACACGCCTGGGGCAATTACAAAAATTAAGAAAAAAATGCCCTCTGTCTTGACCAATCACAATTCAGTAATTTTGCCCCTCATATGATAAAATTGAAGTATAGAGCAAGTCGGTATTTATCAATGTTTTCTTGTAATAGACCCATGTGTCTTCATAATGTATCAAACTATTGTAAATTTCAACTGAGCTCAGATATAGAGACAAACCCTGGTCCTGCTCCAATGTACATTGACCCTAGCAAAACAATAGCAGCACCATGCAGCCAAGCTAATGAGTTGATATTTGGACAAAATTCAGGACAACAATGTGTTGCAATGAGGTTATGCTCTTTGATTTACAATAACAAACAAGAAATCAATTCTGCTAATGATCTCGTTTCAATAATGAATATTGGAAATCAGTTGTATTCAAGGTTGTCTCATTTAACCAGTCAATCATTTTTAATGCAGACAAAATTACCCACACTTTTAAATGTGTTCAAGACTGACTGTGAACTTCAATACAGTGAGAGGTACACTAGTACTATTCATCAAGAAGCTACAATAGAAGGATATCAGTACTGTACCTCCTTAGGTAGAGCCTTTCAATCACTTATATCTGAAAATTTCAACAACTTTGTCTTGACAACAGGATGTACTGTAGTTGCTATCTATTGTAGAGGTAATGTGGGCTTGAAAATATTTGATTCTCATGCAAGGGATATGGTAGAAGGCATCCTTAAGGTACATGTGTGCAGCTTGAAGTATCATCACTGAATAGCTTAGTACATTATTTTCAGAGTATACATAACAATGATATATTTGAGTTGAAAGGGGTTAAAATTAAAGTTCAAAATAGTACCCTTTTTCACTCATGCCTGTGAAACCAGAAAGTTCAATGTGAGTTGTGCTGTGACCGTCTATTCACTCTACTACTCTGTAATAAAGTCACGTAGTTATTGGAATTCGAACACCTTATCTAATGCTATTCAGTGTGGCGAAAGATTATATAAAAATTCATCTTTAACAAGTATTTACCATCAGGTGATTTGCCAAAAACTGTTGATGTTTGTGGAACTGAAGTGAGTTTAGATCCTAAAAGTGATTACAGTGAAGGGATGTTGATAGCAAATCAATTCTTGAAAATCTTGTAAGAAATAATACTGAATGTACGGGGTTTTTGATGTGGTTTTCAGTTTTTTGTATGACATATTTTTAAACCCACAAAAAGGTCAAAATATGTGTATTCCCTTTTGGTATTTAATGAAAGTCAAATGCCTTTAATTGAAAATACTAAAACTGTAAACAGCACTACTTCTCTTGTTGCAGCCATCAGCAATATTCAATATTCAGAGATTTTTCTATTAAAATCTATGAACTATTGAACGGTAGTACTGCTTCAATCTACTGATTTCTGACAACTTCCCTTGGGTGTGAACATTTGCTGCAAACTAAGACTTGGTACCAATAATAGATAAAAAATTCCCTTCTCCTTGTGGTTAAAGGCAAATACATCACCTACTCAGGGTTTGTAAAAGCCTTGAAAGTCCTTGAAAATGCTTGAATTTAAAAATAAAAAATTCAAGGCCTTGAAAGTAGTTGAATTTGAGGACTTAAGGGCTTCATTTTTGCAGTGCTTTTTCTTTAAAAATTTTCAAGTTGAAAATTACAGTACTTTCATGGAAAAGCTGAGAAATAGTACTAAATAATTTTAAAATCACTTATGCAAACCTTTCCAAAAGTGGTCCTTCAATTTTCTAAAACTTGGCCTTCAAAGTCATTATAGTCATTGCAGATGATACTATTTTTCATATCACTAGGCACATGTAGTCATGGACTGTGTATTTTTAATCACGACACTAAGCAAGACAAACGCTGTGGTTTTGAGATTCATTTTGCACTTGGAAGAGAAAACACAATGCAAAAAAATTCTAAATCAAAATGAAACCAAAGACTGACACACTTTCCAATACGAGATTTGTATTACGTGACGCCACAAAGCAGCCGCTGTGGGGGACTTCATTACAATTATTACATTTCTTTGGGTTTTATTTATACTGCACTGAAATATCAACACTATTTTCAAATGATGTTTTTAATTAAAACACTGTTTGCAGAATTTTTCAAAATGCTTCCTAAAATTTTTTGAAAAAGTCTAAGCCTGGTGTCTATCTAGGGAACCAGGGTACTACCATGTTATCTTAGTCAAAATAAACTCATATGATCATTGGGATTGCACCTGGCTGGTCAATGGTTAAATGATGCCCCTCTAAAATAGTCTCCTAATGTGACTTGCACTGAATTCAAAATTCTGCAACTGACTCTGTTGTTTGTATGACCATGGGAATCCCCTTAAGGGCACTTTTACAGTAATGAACTTGTAATATTCTCCAAAGATATAAAAGATACTTTTTAGGTTTGTAATTAATTGTTCTCAAGCTCATCTGAAGCCTCATAATTTTCTGTCAATTCCTGTTTTGTTTGATCAGTCTTAGTTCTGTTCACAGGCATGTAAACAAACACTGCATCTGTATCATGCTGAGAAATTGCCTTCCAATCTTCAATATTGACATGATAAACCTCCTCATCTCCAATTCTGATTCCGCTGTCAAACGCAACATTTCCAAGTATAAAGTAGATGTGGCCCTCAATCTCCACAGCTCCAAAATTACCAGGTGGTATGTGAGGTTGCGGAACAGAATGCCATTGGTTATTTTCTTCATCATATACCTCAACATGACTGGATGGTATAAGTCCCCTCTGTCGCTTGCTGGGTGGGTCTGTTTTACCACCTGCAACATACAATCTTCCCCCAGCTACAAAGGCACAGGCTTGGGTGTGGCTGTAAGCTGTTCCCGCCAACTTTGTCCATTCATTCTTCATTGGATTAAATCTGAACACCCCATGATCTGCCCCTCCTTTAGCCCAAGAGCCACCAATAGAATAAATACAGTCATTGTACACAGCCACGGCACAGCCATAGAGGCCTTGATCTACATGGAAGGAAAGGCGCTGCCATATTTTCTTTGAGAAGCTAAATCTCTCGGAAACTGCACTGTGATTAACTTCACTGCCACCAATAATGTACAGAAAATCTTCAAGCAAGCATACTTGGAAATCACAATGTGTATTCCTCATAGGTGGTAATGCTTTCCAAGCATGAGTATCAAGCTGGTGTTGATGCACATCTTTCTCATCAAAGAGGAACAAGTAATTTCCAGTGTACAGTGCTGCTGGTGTGATTTGAAGGCTTGGTAGTTCAAGACCAGGAAATGGCTGCCATAACTTTAACACAGTATCAAAGTACTTAACTTCAGACAAGCGTGACAATGAAACCAGGGCCTAAAAAATTAACAATGGTTGTAATTTTTGACTTTTGAAAAAAAAAATGTTGTTTAAGTCAATGTTTTCTGTCAATTTTGTACTGTGATGGTTGCAAATTTTCTAAAACAAATTGAATGTAACAGTGATTCATATTTTTATCATAGAGCACTGAAGCCCATGTGTCCTTTAATTGAAAAGGATACAAAATGATCTCAGATGTGGTTTCTACACCATGGTTTGAACCAGGCCTGAAATAGCTGCACAATCATTGAAGATGTGAGCTTAAAGAACAAAGGAAGAAATGGAAATAGCTGCAGTCCTCTAAAGGATTGCTTATTGACGGAGTTGGGTTAGCCTGTATTTCATGACCTATTGCCAAATATTTTCCCATCTGGCACTCCTTCTCAGACACCAAGTACCTGATACCAATGTAATTGCAAAATTAGAACACAGAAGCAGGTAACTGAGTGTCAACATAGCCAAGGTTATAAGAGAGGGGCTCGTGGGGAGGGGGGCTCCTGGGGAGGGGGGTTCCTGGGGAGGGGGCTCCTGGGGAGGGGGGTTCCTGGTGAGGGGGGCTCCTGGGGAGGCAGGCTCCTGGGGTGCATACCAACCCTTCCTCCTGTTGCTAGCTTTCATCTGAAAAGTATTAACATGTAATGAATAAAAAAAAAAACCGTACTGAGACACTGCCAGTGTAGGCCAACCCTCACAGAAAAATCCCCTCTCATGCCTCTGACTTGTGATCAACACACTCTAGCAGATCAAGAATGTAACCTAAGTTCGGTTTGCTTTAGGTCATCTCCCTCCCCAGCCCTCAAACCATGTATGCATGCAGCAAAACTGCAAGGGACAAAGTACTCACCTTTGATGAAAGGCGTGGCATTCCCTTCTCTTGAGCAAATGGAGAAGACAAAAAGGGCCGGACGTGCTGTGATAAGCTGTTGTACATGAGCGAAAAACACTCAGGGATGTCTTTAAACTCCTCCGATTCAAGTTCGGATAAAACAACCATTATGTCGACAAGTGCCAAACGAACTTTGTTCAGCAGTCTTGGTGCAAGTGGCAATCGGTTCTCTTTATCGTGCTTTATCCAAGAGATCACGCTTGTGAAAAGGAACGTTTCTGAGGGAACACTTAGATCGTTACGTGGAAGGAGAAGCTCTAGCTCGTCCGCCTTAAAGTTCTCCATAAATCCTTCTTCCTCGCAAATTTCGCCAAACTTCAGAGCGAGAGCTTGGAGACTTTCTTCACGGAGTTCCGTCAAATTATGCCGATCGGCGACTCTGTGAATTTTTAGTCGAGTTTCCACTTGGAATTTATCTCGACTGAGGTTATTACCAATGAATGACGAGCACTTCTTAACTACGCTAAGTATCTGCAAATGATCAGCAGCTTCTAAAACGTCTAGTACATTGTCTTCGGTAAGCGGGAGAATCGAGGAGTAGATGAAATTTAAAATTATTTCGAAGGCCTCTACGGTTAAATCTTCTCCTTTAAGTTCCACCTCATTTTGTGTACTTTCTTTCGTCTCGGTAGAAAACATTGCATCAAAGTAACGGCTCGAAGTAG
This sequence comes from Stylophora pistillata, assembly GCF_964205215.1. NCBI lineage: Eukaryota > Metazoa > Cnidaria > Anthozoa > Scleractinia > Pocilloporidae > Stylophora > Stylophora pistillata. The sequence continues at coordinate 2,109,011 of NC_142522.1, read as the reverse complement.
CCAATAAAACTTTATGAGCGTGGAATATCTTTCCTTTGACGCGTAAAATGACGTCGGTATAGCTGAGGTTTTCGCGCATTTTCATCAAATTTTTAAACATCTCGCGCGAATAGGCCAGGTCTAACTCTTCTTCCATACTGAAGTGACGATCTTAAACATACCAAAAAATCACTATGAATTGTTTAGAAATGTTTGCAGCTCACCTGAAACAAAAATATCACAATATTTACCTTCGAACTTTAAACCAATTTTCATTACACGTGCAACTAAGGTTTTTCCCATGTGACAGATTCCACATGGATAAAATGATTGGATGAACCGGTCCCAGACCCAAACAGCATGCTCAAATTCGGTACATGCTGATCTACGTAACTGCAGCCACGTCTTCATACAAGAAGGATTGTAAGTTGTTATGATCCAATTAAGTAAATTTCGACACTAATGCAAAGACTGGATTATCTTCTTCATCGCGTGATTTGGTCTAGTGGTCACGAGGCACATGTCAAACACAATTCAGATCACGCACGTCACGCAAGAGTACAAAGGGTGGACAATGTTTTAAACATTTCTACAAACCACCAACAAATTGTTTTTTTCACGAAATAAAAATAGTTATTGGAGAAATCCGGTGAACTCAATGCAGATATCTCTACCTGACAATTACATGATTTTATATGCAATTTAAACGTGTTTTTTTTCCTTAACCTAATCTTTCCGATAGCAGATAGATGCATCAGTTATGCATGTAATTGATTTAATCCCTCCTTCTCAATACACCTTTTAATACAAACTGTTTTCTGCACCAGAAAATTTGATAGTTGGGCTGTTTCAATGCATTCAAAAGGTTTCAAACTTCAAAAAATGACTTTCAAACACAAAGGCTTGGGTGCAGGAACAATGTAAGGCTTGGTAATTAAGTCTGGTGACATCATACAATTCTTTGAATTGTAAATCCAATTTATTTTTTTCCACCACTATACATGGCAATATTTTAACTGATTTAAATACTTTGAATTCAAATAAATAATCATAGTTATAAAGCTTTCAATGCTGCACACTGAGAGGTAAAAAGAGTCTAAAAATAACTAATGATGCGGGAGCAATGAACTTTATCCTCGAGGTCAGGGGCTGAAGAGAACACATTTACATACATCAAATTCAACAATGATTATGACTGCCCATCAGACAGCCAATGGGGATTAAAATACAATAAGATCAAAATGTTTTATGGTGGTTTTATGGAATTTTGAGGACTCAGTAATCAGGAGGTAATGGAAAAGAATAAAATCAGCATCTCCCTCACTCATTCCTAACCTAAAAAATCTGAATAATCACAAAAATAGATTTTTGTCAGCAAGCCTGACAAGATGCTTAAAGTACCAGAAAAAATTCAAATTACAGAACAGATTAAAAAGAATAAAGATAAAATATCTCTGAACAGATTAGAAAAAGAGGTTCGTCTCTGTAATACTGTACTGAATATCTAGGGTCAAATCTTAGCCGTCCTTCCCCAGGAACTTCCAAATAAAAGAGATGTTGTCAGGAAAGTAATTTTCAAATCTTTCTAGTAAGAGCACATGTTTAAATATGATCTATGCCTTGCACATGTGACAAATGACTGCTCAAAAGTGATTGCTTGTTCAAATGTAGAACTTATTTTAGCTTTTATCTGGCTCTTTACACCTGAAATTTCACTAACTGCCAGGTTTTTCAACTTCCCATGCTTCTTTTACTTTAGTGATGGCTTCATCTAATTCTTCTTTCTTTGACTTTAAATCTTGGTCCACACTGTTGAGGCATTCCTGAGAAGACTCTAATGTCCTAAATTCTTTCAAAAATGAAGCAGCTACACCATAGAGCTCCTCGTTAGATTGACTTTTTGTTTTGAGTTCATCTGCATTTCCTTTATTTTCAGATGTATCTCCACCGGCAGAGAGATCCATAACATTATCTAGACAGATCAAACAGAATTTTGTACAAACTCAAAAACGTATACTGAAATTAAACACCATATTTTGAAAAATAAATCTTGTGAACTCTCACAAGTAATTAACATGTAACTTTTCCCTATTAATTCCATACAAAACCCAACATACAAGCTAAGAGAATACTCACACTTCTCAAGTTGAAGTTGTTATCGTGATCTAATACCAAATTCTAGTAGCTAATTCACAAAGAAGTGTGTAGCAGTTAGAGGGGAGAGTGAACAATCATATCTTGGCCGGAGTTGAAATTCAACTGTGCTTTTGTTATGCTGTTGCTGATTGCAAACTATGCTTTTCTGTGATAAGCTTTCAATAACCAACAATTTGGCGACATTATTGCCGTGATTCAGAGTTATGAGGTACCAGAAAACTTCAGAAGTTAACTCACCCGAATGACTGACCACTTTGTTTCCTTTTCCCTTGGACATTTGGGCTGAATCTCCTGCTACGATAGACGACTTAAACACGACATCATCGTCGCTTGCCGCTGCCAAATCTTCTAAAATCTGTTCGACTGACGGAGGAGATGGACCTTGGCGAACCTTTTGGCTGGACATTGAAAAGGAATCTAGAAGCAACATCACGAATTTGTACATCTAAAAGAGGAAACTACTTCATCAGCACAGCCGCCATGATGGAAATTGGCTTGAGGAAAAAAAAACCGCTGGCAACTTGTCAGTAGCAATCACTCGCACCAGTCTTCCTCCCGCTGTTGGAATCTCATGGAAAAGAACGTCCAGAAGAGCGGGAAATGAATTTAGCTCACAATGAGGAAATTAAACCTCGGAAAGCTACGTTGTTCCACACAGTCAGCCGCCAGTAGTCAGTCTCTAAGTGGTTCATACGCAGGAAATCAGTCACAGACGACTATTTCCAGTTTTTTCATCACTAAACCTTTGGTGAACAATCCTTGCTCAAGTGAAACCGGCAGGAAAACAGCTGATGGAAGTAAGCTCACAAAAAGTGCTAAGGTATGCTTGTGGGTAAAACAGCTTTTCATCTGTACAATGGCATTGTTTTTTTTTAACTGATATTGCACGAAGATTTATAAAAAGCTTATTTGAAGTTTATTTACATCGCGTTCGGGCAATCATACAAACAACTATTTAACCCAGCCCCAGGCCTCCGAAGCCCCTTGGCAATTGCCACTTCCGAACAACCCCTCCCCACCCCCCCTCCCGCCTCATTCAATTCAGTGATTTGGAGAATTACATTTTCTTCACTGTTTGTTGAACTTGATTATTCTAGAACCTTTGCGTGCAAGTCAGTAGCAAAGATAAGTAGTTCCCGTGTGTTATCCATGCTACAATGAAGCAATTGTTTTGCCTGTTGGAAGTGGGCTCCTAAATCTACAATCCTTGTAATTTCTCTGACACTTCCAGAAACTTCCTTGATAACCTTACATTTGACAAGGGAAAATGAGGCTAATGCAGATTTTGATATATTTTTATCAATTTATTTATATATATTTTTTTTTAACTATTTGTCAAAACGTTAGAGGTGTGCCAGTGATGTAACTCACAGTGAAGACAAGGACAGTTCAAGCACACAACATTCAAAAAGGCAAAGAATCAATCTGGATCTGCATTCCTTAAAGGAATATGGAGTAGTGGAAGATCATGTCACACTGAATAATAAGGAAGAGCTGAGTAGTTCTACAATGGCTAAATTAAACTGCTTTAGGAAAGATTCAAATATGGCTGATTCACATGGTGACAAAAAGCTGAGAAATCTGTGTGTCACAGAAAAACATGGAGACAGAAATGAGCTGGATAAAAATCATAACAACATGAGTATTGGTGGAACTAGGGATGATGATGTTGGTGATGGTTTAGAACCAATGGATTTTAATGGCAGTGCACATCAGGAAAACTTAGACGTCACTAAATTTGCTTGTACATCACATCTATCTGGAAGACCAATTCAGAACATCAAAAATGTAGCAGAAAAGAATGAAACAGAAAGATGTAAACCTGTAAACTCAAGGACTAAATCCACGTATACACCTTTAGAACTTCAGTTTCTTGAAGTAAAATCCAAGTACCTTGATGTTATTTTACTTGTGGAATGTGGATACAGATACAGATTCTTTGGAGAAGATGCTGAGGTATTATATAATAGTTATATAAAAATTGATATACCTTATTCTGGTAAATACCACCATTATCACAGGGAATGTAATTGTTTTCATGGCTTTAAATTCAGCCCTCTTTCCAAAAGCATTGTTAGAATGATAATCTATAATTATTATAACATAACCAAAGTAAAGCGTGCGCTCTGATTGGTCAATTTAGCATCCCCCATTTGCCCATGGGTGTACGCTGCTGACTTGAGCAAATGCAAAGACTATTTTTCCGTGCACACTTGTTTTTTCTGGTCACGTAAGATTTGTTAAATAAAGGGGAACTCTTTAGTTACAATGTGTCAATGTTATGTTATAAAACAAATGGTAAACACCACAGCGTACACTATTGAGTTATGGATGCACTTGGGAGGTTTGCTAAGCACTCAAGAAGCTAGAGTCGCTCTCGGTTATCGCCTCGAGTGACTCTTACGCTTCTTTCGTGCTTAGCAACCTCCCGCGTGCATCCATAACTCAATAGTGTACGCTGTGGTGTTTACCATTTGTTAAGTAAGATCTGCTTCTGGATGCTAAAAAATATATTGAACATTACATCCATGGTTTCCATAGCTATTTTCCATTACTAATAATTTTATGACCATGCCAATAATTTCTAAACCAAAAGACATCTAAAGAGAACTTTCCCTCACATAACAGAGTTGCATTCACTGGTAAACATTTACTTTTTCAGCTTGCTGCTAAGGAACTGAACATCATGTGCCACTGGGATCACAACTTTAAGACAGCAAGCATTCCTAACCACAGGCTGCATGTTCATGTCAAGAGGTGAGCAATTATAGTGGGATATATTATTTGAAAGTTCCTACATCTCTTTCTGGGGTATTATAATTGTTCCCATGCCACACCCTCCTACCCATACCCATAGTCCAGAGAAGCCATTGTGTTGTTTTTAAGGGTGAGACAGGTTTTAATGAAAGGAAACCTCTTGCAATATTCGGATGTACTTGGGAGGGATTAGCAACTTCTCCAGGACATGTTGCCCCACATTCTGATTACCACTGCATGTGGCAGATTTAAGAAAAGGTATTTTAAGAATAAGAAATATGGTATATTTTTAACTTGATCTTTGAAAAAAGAAAGTTGTCACTCATTTACCACAAGAGGAGTACAAAGAAAAAAGGCTTGAAATCTTTGGATATTGGGGTCTATTGCATCTCTAAGCTACCAAAAAATTTTGGGTAAATTAGGCCATTTATAAAGTTATAACAAGCACAAACCAAGAGCCAAGCTGGTGAGCCCGTATTTGATCCCTTTAACCTAGCAACTTTGGGTATTGTATATGTATAATGAACACCAAATCTTTCCAGATTGGTCAGTAAAGGTTATAAAGTTGGAGTGGTGAAGCAAACAGAGACTGCTGCACTAAAAGCTGCTGGAGATAACAAGAGTAAACTATTCACAAGAGAACTACAGTCGCTGTATACTAAGACCACACTGGTTGGGGAAGGTATCCTTTGTGTGAGATTGTACAGAACTGAAATGGGGTGATGGGTGTGGTATGAGGGGTGAGGGGTGAGGGGTGAGGGTGATAGATGAGAGTTAAGGCTTACTTCTCTTTCATAAAAAATACACCTGTAACTCTAATAAACCAAGAGTAGAACTAAAAAATGTACAACAATTGCTTTAATTGGTTTCTTTGGAGCTCATTCCACTTCTTAAATGCATAGCTTGAAAATTGTTCTTGGTCATTCTTGTTTGTTTGAGGTCAGTTTTTTTTTTTTTTAAGGTATTACTCCTTAATCCCTCACTTTCCACTTGCCTTCCTCAAACCTTAAATCCTCAATAATTTCCCATCTCTTGGACCCTCATCACTCCTTTGGCAAAACTTTGCCAGAATTAAGTCTTGTGATATTTAGTATGCAATTCTAACCAAACTACAGCTATCTTAGAGTTACTTTCAATTCTATATTGACCTAAATGACACTAAGATATGAAGACTATGGAAGATTTAGATGAAGCAGACTCTGTGGAGATGGGAAGTGGATATCTTATGTGTCTTGTCGAAGGTGATCCTCAGGATTCCAAAATAAGCAGTGATAGAAAGGTGTTTGGCATAGTGGTAAGTAAATATCATAATTGTGAAAGAGTTCCTCAAGGTCATCAAGTCTACCTTAAAGTTTACTTTTAACAAATCCTTGAAAAGTCCACTGATATCCCTAAAGAATTTGTGAGGTTCCTCTAAGGATCTGTGAGGTTTTTGGATAGATGCAATAGGTCCATTGCAAAGATCTCTGAGGTAGGTCCGTGCCTTTTGGATCCTAGAGGTACTCACAAAGATCCTTGAGGAAGATCAAGGATCTTGATAAAGGATACTTGTGGTACTTGCAGAGAAACCATGACTCTATAGAAGATCGTATCTCAGTTTCTCATTCAGATGTAAAAAAGGATGTACATGTGTTTCTCTTGAATGAATACTTCCAAGATTCTCTGACCCTTAAACTAAGTCAACTAATCACATGGCTCAGTCCTGACCACTTTTTGGTTTTAAATTTGATATTCAGGCAGTTCAACCATCCACTGGCAATGTCATATATGATGACTTTCAAGATGGACCAAGCTGTATGGAGCTAGAAACACATCTTGAACATATTTGCCCTGAAGAATTACTCCTTCCAGAATCCTTGACCATCCAAACAGAAAACTTCATCAAAGATTATGTTACAAGGGTGCAAAGGTCTGTCCATACTCCATGCATTTAGGGGATGCCTTTGAGACTAGAAAACATTTCCCTCAAACAAAAATTTGTGGGGGAGGGGAAGGGACTGTTTTGGTGCCAAAAATAATCTGTTTTCAAATTCTTTCATCAGCATTGCACTTGGCAAAATAATGTCATAAAACTTTTTAAACAGCTCCTGCCTGTGTTTGAGAAGATTATTGACTGCAGTATCAGTTCTCCATTAAACTAGACAGTGTGTTTTAATGATTTGATTTGGGGTTTGAGTGTGGTTGGGTGAAAGATAAGCCCCACCGTGTTTCTGGAAATTGAGAGGTGTGCTGTTAATAGCAGGATTTTTATAAAGAGATGTTGTAGCAGAAGGATAATATATAGAAATGGCAGAACAAATATGAACCGCACAATCGCTCTATGTCTGAATTAAAAAAACCTCAGGTCATTCAATTAACAGGGAGAATTCTGAATACTATCCAGAGAATTCTTGGATCTCTCATGCTACCGTTGAACACCCTGTGATAGACTGAATGATCTTTTCTTTATGTAAATATTTATAAAACAAGCGATTATCTGCCATTCATTGTGGAATTGTTTTTATGACGATCCAACTGGATCAACTTTGCCAGCTCTTTAAAGTTATAACTCTGATCTGGTTCTCTCTAGCCCTGCTATGAGCGGTTTTTTGTTAAAAACAAAAAAACACTGTTACATATGTTTAAGAGGAAAGTTTAGTTCCTATCAATTTTTAATTAATTCTTCAAAAGTACTGATGGATACAAAAAAGTTAAAAGTGTTTGTTTGTTACTGTTGTGCAGACCAGAGGACAGTGTAAGGCTTGAAAGAATATCTGATCAACTTTTCGATCATTCCTCTTCTCTGAAATGCATCACTGAATTTTATGAGGAACAAAAGCCGGTGAGGAATGAGGAACTCTGCAAAGTTAACATTGCCAAAGAATTGCAGTGTAACGAGCAAGAAAACAATTCAGCATTGGAAATAATCCTCAAACTTCCCAAATCAGTGCAGACAAGCTTTGCGGCACTTATAAAGTACCTTAAAGACTTCAAGCTTGAAAAAATTCTCAGATTGGCAAGGTACAGTATGTAAAAGTATTTCCTGATCAATGTATGTGGCAGACTTTATTAAATAGTGTATAACTAATTGATTCATGATTGACTCATTTTAGATTATTATCAATTATTTTATTTATTAATTAAATGTGTTTTGTTTGACTTCACAGTAACTTTTCAAGATTTTCTGTAAAGAACAAATTTCTAAAATTGAATGGACAAACTCTGAGGAACTTGGAAATATTCAAGAATCAGGTATTTTGCTTGACTGACGTTTAGACTTGTCTGGGATGAATGACTTTCTGAATAACTCAACAACTCTAGAAAAAACGACTATAAAGTCGATAACGCGTCCTAAAAATGAAAAATTGTTGTGTTATTCTAAATGTAAATATGTAGCTCGAGCCCACATGAAAATGCTAAAACTTTGTCATTTTATATGCAGACAAATGGTGGCGAAAAGTCGTCTTTATTCTGGGTCATTAACCACACAACTACAGCATTTGGGCGAAGGCTTTTAAAGAAATGGATTTCTCAACCTCTGCGAGATGCCAGGTTCAGCTTTCTCTTTCCTACTTTGGTATTCAACGATTTTAACTTAGCACGAGGTTTGACCCGACTATTACAGGGCTGTTGTTAGCAGTCTGCGTAAATCTTTTCCACCCTCGACTACCGTTGTGTTCTATTTCTCTTTTTTGTCTGAATGAGATTGAGGTTATGTGTCACAAAAAACATATCAATTAGAGATGGTGTCTCCGCTCAGTAAAATCGATGCATTACAGTGTAAGACTCGAAGAAATCCCTTTAACTGCTAATTTGTTTTCTGTTTACAATAATTGAACATCTTTATATGAACTGTATCTTAACCAGTGAGATCGAGAGGAGACTTGACGCCGTCACAGAGTTGTGTGGTCCTAATAGATCGTGTATGGCATCTTTGAAAGGTCTCTTGTCGCAGCTTCCCGACTTAGAGAGAGGATTATGCACCATCTACCATAAAAAGGTCAGTTCAGCAAGAAAAGAAGTTATTTATCGGAAGGAGGAAGGAAAAACAAGGATGGAAAGTTACCATCAGGTCTCTCTAAAAATCTGCAGCTGGTTCAGATTTCAACAGTAGAGCTACCTTAAAATAAGTTGCGTTGTTTTTGTAAGGCTCTTAATTCATACTCATTAAAGTGGCGCTGTATTTTACGATGCATTAATTTGTTCTTTGCCATAGTGTACACCAGCAGAGTTTGTGACAATAACCAAAGCTCTGGTGAGGGTTACAAAACACCTGCAGTCAAACTACGAGGTAGCTACAAGCAAATTGGAATCTTCACTTCTCAGAAACCTTTTCACTGAGGTATGTAGAATGAAGTTGTATCGATGCAACATTTGTGAAAACACTGTTTTTACTTACTTTCATGCAAGGCCAAGAAATGACTTTTTTTATTCTTTCAGGTCCCAAACTATTTGGAGGATGTTGAAGATTTTCTCCGACTGGTTGATGAAAAGGCTGCCAAGTAAATTACATTATCTAAATAAGAGTTTAGCGCTTTTGTTTCCCATGCCCAAACGTTGAAATGAAGAGACTATCGACTTCACGTTCGACCGCCATCTCTGACAGTGCAATGTTCAACTTACCTCAACATCATTTCTATTTTATTTCCAGAGACGGTGACAAAACCAAGCTGTTTTGTGACCAAACGCAGTTCCCTATGGTAATGAAATGTAATTTGGTGAGTCAGAGCTCATTTTCTATACATTTTTAAACAGAGCGCAAATTTTTGCATTCCACACACTTCTGTAAACTTTATACTACGCTAAATTTGAAGAGTATTTGTTATTTTCTCCGTGAATCAGGAAATCGAGAAGATTCTGACCGATTTAAGAAATCATCGCTCGGAGTTTAGACAGGTGTTACGACATCCATCTTTGGATTACTGCTGTGTTTCAGGAAACGAGGTATTTTCAATACGTAATTTCTCTTTGCTCGGCTCCAAAACGCGCTCTAACAGTGGTTGGCGCGCTGAATTCCGGATTGGGAGGTCTTGAATAACCTCCCAACTAGCGCTTTAGACAGTCCTGAGTAAACTGATCACAACGTATACAGGAACTGAGTTACAACCAAAGATTTTGCATCGTTTATTTCAGTTCTTAATCGAAGTAAGGAACACGAATATGAAGACAGTGCCTTGCGATTGGATCAAAATAAGCGCGTAAGTCTTCAGGGCTCGTGAAGCCTTTTCTCCACATTGTGTTATTGATAAAACGTGACTGATGATTTTTACCGGTAATTCCTCCTACATAAAGAGATAATGAGTCATGTTTTTGGTCAGAAACAGTTTTGGGGTTGCCCGATTGTAGTGTTGCAAGCAACTAACTGCTTAATTTTTAAATAGTTTTTAAAAGAAAACTTCTGCTTCTGAGACTCCTAACTTTGTCTTTAAACCTTCTCAATTTGTGGCTGAAAAGCTCACATTAGTCTCTCCACCAACCATGTGCGAAATCTCAGTCAAATGGATCTTAGAGTTACCAACTTGGTCTTTCATGTTTTTCGGCCCGCGCTTTCGAACTACAAACTTTTGCTGTGCGACACTCGCATTATAAACGATTTGCGACAAAACACAGAGCTCTAATCCAAGCCATTACACAATCCTCCCCAAATGACTTTTGCATCAAGGTATTGATTTACTGACGTTAAGTTCCATATTGATCACTTGTGTATATGCTTTTTCCAGTACAAAACAGGTGTCCAGATTTAGAACACCATTCGTAGAGGACAAGTTCAAACTTCTTTGCCAGTGGCGGGAACAACTGTCAATCTGCTGTCAAGAGGCATGGCTAGAATTTCTAGCGCTGTTCTCAGAAGCGTGTGCCAGATACCGGCGTGCTGTATGTCACATCGCCACACTCGACTGCTTCTTCTCCTTGGCTACCGTGGCCAGCCAGCGAGGTTTTATCAGGTAGGGCTTGTGATCAAGTTGGAAATATTTTCTATTAAATGTTCAATAAATGGTTGTTCGCACAATGTGAAGTCACCAGCTATTTAAGAAAATTGTGAATTTTTAAGACAAATCTAAGTCTGCTGTGAGAATTCGAACCCAAGCCCCCAGTTCTGATAATGACAGTGATCTGATAATGATCCCGATATTACCAGAATGGTATATGAAAGGGATTTTGGATTTACCATCCTACTGGGATAAAATTCAACAACTTCTCCGCGAGAAAACAATTTTCATAATGAGTAGTCGTTTTTTATTTATGTGGGAAGTTGTGATAACTTTCAGTGCGAGCTGAGTTTCCGCGCAGATATTCTCTGCCTTTAGTGCTCTTTGCAAATTGTCTTTGGAAGTAAAATCTTCATACTGATCGATAAACAAAGAATTCTTACATATCCAGATGTGGATTTGAATTTATCAGCTTCTGCTGATAATACATCTCACTCCTTCGCTTCGCGAACTCGGTATGGATATTTTGAAAATACCCAAAAACAGAATTGGATTCTCTCTCTCTCCCTCCCTCTCTCTCTCTCTCTCTCTCTCTCTCTCTCTCTCTCTCTCTCTCTCTCTCTCTCATGAGAGATATTCTCAAAACACCCGAAAATAGAATTCGATTTACATCAAAATGTTTTTTCTTTTGAACGCGGTAAATGAAACAAGGTTTTGTGGTGTAGCTATCGGCAGAAGTCCCCCACTTCAGTTTGTTACTCTGGGGAATGGGGTTTATATTATGTGAACTTTTATTCTTTTCTGAGCGGAATTGCAATTAAGCTATGCGGACTCTTGAAAGCCACGTGTAAATTATATCCTGACCACCTTTGAAGTTTGCGATTTGAATGTTGCACACCCGGTAGTTTCCAAGAATATTACGGAATCGAAGTGTAATCATGATAATGGAAGGTGCTTTGCGTAAAATCTCTTGACGATCATTGAACTTAAGCGGTTTAAATTTAAATGTTCTGTGAGCCATAGGTTGCTTCACCTATCAGCGTAACATTCTTTAGAATGCTTGATGCTCTGCACTTGTCTTCAAAATGGGTACTTCAAGTTAGATGGAATACTGCTTCCTGACATAATAGTTAAACGTCATGTCAGATACCTATTAAAGACTGATCTCTGTGCAACAGTTTTTTATTCGGGAACACATTACTTTTGAAGACGTACAATATCCAAATATTTCCAAGACTGAGTCCAAGTCATGAACACCTCTGATTTCGCTGAGGGACCTCACTTTCCAACTTGTGTTATGAACAAAGTTGTCTGGAGCAACAGCTATTACATAGAGAGGACAAGCTTTGCCATCAGCTCCATAATCCTCCGTGGTCTCAGCATGCCTGTGACAATTCTTATGAATGCGTTGGTGATCGCGGCAGTGAAGACAACACCCAGATTGCAAACAAATTACAACGTTTTGTTGGCCTGTTTGGCAGTTACAGATTTGTTGGTGGGATTAATTGTTCAGCCAAGTTTCATTTTCATACAAATTAACGTTCTAAGAGGAATATCACTGGAGGAATTCTGCCAATACGAGAAAGAGCTTTCCTTTTTCGCTATCATTCCCATTCTCTCATCTTTGTATCTTCTCACCCTTATAAGTTTGGAGCGCTTTGTAGCAATAAAACACACTTATCGATACGCCACTATTTGTACTACACGTCGCCTGATAACGGCAGTCGCGATCTCGTGGATCATAGCTATTTTCCCAAGCGTACTTCACTTTCTTGTCGAAAGTTTACAACCGATAGTCAGAGCTGTGCGCGCATTTTTTTGGATGGTCAACTTTATCGTGATTATATTCTGTCATATTTCTGTTTACTTTGTGTCCCGTCGACACGAGAGTCGGATCAGATCAGAGCAGGTTTCACAGCAAGCCGCCGCTGACTTTGCAAAGGAGCAAAAAGCTTTGAAGACAACCAGAATTATTTTAATGACTTTACTTTTGTGTATTCTCTCTCCTTTCGTGTATAGTTTATTGTTACGGATCTTCTCCAACAGCAGTAGTTATGTTGTAACAGTGATACATTTGAGTCATCCTATCTTGTCAGCGTCTAGTGCGATTAATTCTGCTTGCAACCCGTTCATATACTGCTACAGAAATAGGACATTTCGGGACAAATGCGTTAGGTTCTTGAAATTTAAATTTGTAAATCAGGAAACTGAAGAGTACTAACTCTACCTGTGTTTGTCGTGGAAACATCTTTAATTTATTGAACACTGTCCAAATGTTTGTTTTTTTTTTTTTTTTTTCATTCTTGAAGAGAGAAGGTTGTTTCCCTCAGTTGGGATGATGGTTTTGGAGGTTTCTTGAACGTTTAAAGTCCCAGTGAAAAATGTGAACGTATCGGAAAGTAATTCAAGGTTTTCGTAAAAATATTTCTTTTTTTAGTATCTTGACACGAAATAGCTATATTAATGATTTGGACACCCCAGCTGATTTGTGGAAATACGTGGACGACACATCTTGTTCCGAAATAGTTATTAAGGGCAGTGAGAGCAAACTCCAAGAAGCTGTGGATGACCTTTCCAGACAAGTGAGTATCGATGGGTTCCAACTGAATGAGGCCAAGTGCAAAGAACTACGAATTGGATTTTCTAACAGCAACCACGAGTTTGAACCCCTAGTCCTAAACGGCAAAACCCTTGAATTAGTCACCAGTGCCAAATTGCTAAGCGTGCCCATTAGCCACGATTTAAAGTGGAACATGCACACCTCTGAACTAAGTAGAAAATGCTCATCTCGTCTCTACTTTTTGAGACAACTCAAGACATCCGGAGTTGCACCAAGCGAACTTGTGCAATTCTATGTGACATATATTAGGCCCGTCTTGGAATACGCATGTCCTATATTCCACCGTTCTCTACCAAACTACATCAGCGAAGATTTGGAACGGATCCAAAGAAGGGCACTCAGAATTATCTATCCTGACCTGTCATATAGTGTAGCACTAGAAACAGCTGGCCTACCGAAACTTTACGAGAGGAGAGAAAAGATTTCAACCAATGTATTTGACGAGATAGTCTGTAACCCCATCCATAGACTCCACAGCGTCCTCCCCCAAAGGAAGAGATGTAGATACGCACTGAGGCGCAAAAGTGATTTCACTCTCCCCATATGCAAAACCGAACGCTTGACGTTTTATTTTTAGCCATATTTATAAGATGTAGATGATTTTCGTTCTTTCTTAATGACGAAGTTGTAATATTTTATACTTCTTTCTTTACCATTTGCATTTGTAAATATTCCGTAATTCAGCCTATGGCTCCAAGGTGTTTATAATAAAGTATCTATCTATCTATAAAGATATCTTTGTGACCTGACGCGTAAAACTGATATGTGTTCTTTTTGGCAGAGACAATCACCAACTATCGGCTCATGAATAAAGTAAAGAGAAACATCTGTTTTCCATTAATTGTGTAGAGATCTGGGAACCGACACGTTCAATTTTTTGCGACACCAAGTGATATCCTTAATGGAGTTCTCGATACTTAGCAATGTCATTTCCGCAGGTTTGAAAGGCTTCCGATTTGTAAAGAAAGGAGCTACCCGACTTTTACTTTGCGCTTCTCTTTCTTTTTGGGATGAAAATTGGAACACCACATTCGGTGAAACACGTTTTCATCTCCGCGAAAAGTTACTTTGCGATGTGCGACGTTTCTTAGCTTGCGGTAATTCAAACATGGTACGTTAGAAAACTCCTTGAGAATACTTTGCAAAATTCGTTTTGACTAATCTTAGAGTGATACTTGTTACGGTGAAGCGTTAACCTAATTTTGATATAATGTCTGCTTGCCGAAAGTTGAAGATACTATAGCTACTAAGCTACACTGTAAATTAAATATAAAATAAATTCCTGAATGTGTGGTGACGAAATCCGCACTTCACGAAAAAGAGGTTTTTAAAGTATTAAGCGGTCATCAGAAGCTACAAGGTTGGAAACGCTTATTTATGTTATGTTCAATTTAGACCATTTCTTTCATTTGTTTGCAAGGACCACAATGGAAACTACTGGTTTACCAGTAATTGTGTAATCCTATAAAAAGACTTTTTTTTTTTTTTTTTTTTTTTTAAGCTCTTCCAAAAATGGTATCGAACGTTCCGTGGGAAAAAATTTATTTGCCTCAATGTAAGTAACAGCATTGGGCCATTAATACGAGGGAACAAGTCTTCATAAGTCGCAAAGGTACCGCAGAAGCAGAGGCACATCATGTGTCTTCGTTTCTGCGGCAAGTGTCAGCCTCTTAAAGCCGCAGCTTATGTGAGCCTCACTGTATTTCCTTTGCATTCTGGCCTTTGTTTAAGATTGAGTTGCTATGTATTTCCGAAATTATATGTTATTTGTTTTTAAGCTCTTTGCGGATAGTTTGCGGAACCCGTGTTTTACCTCCTTGCTTATAAAAAAAAAAACACCGCCGAAGTTCTTTGATTCTTTTTGCTTTTTCCGAAAGTAATCTAAAGGGATTTTCAAGTCAGGGAAACTCTAAATATCCTTCTCAAAAAGAGTTTCTGTACAAAAGAATACATACTGAAATGTGGAAAAAAAAAATATCAATACTGCGATTCAGTTTTAGTCATAAACATCACAGACTCAGTGGAAGAGATTTCAGTCGGGTCATGTTCTATGAACAAATTTGTTTGGAGCAACAGTTATGAAGGAGAGAGGACAAGGATGGCTATGATTTCGATCGTCATCAATGGTCTTAGCATGCCTGTGACAATTCTTATGAATGCGATGGTGATCGCGACAGTGAAGACAACACCCAGGTTACAAACGATTTCTAATGTTCTGTTGGCTTGTTCGGCAAAGTACAGATCTGTCGGTAGGAACTGTTGTCCAACCGAGTTTCATCGCTGCACAAATTAATGTTATAAAAGGCATATCCCTTAAAGAATACTGCTAACACGTAGAGGTTTTTTTCTTGATCGTCGTTATTCCTTTGTTCTCTTCTTTGTATCATCTCGCCCTTATAAGCGTAGAGCGTTTTGTAGCGATATAACACACCTTTTGTTACAACACTCTCGTTACTACGCGACACTTGACAACAGCAGTCGTGATCTCATGGGTCTTGGCTTCTTTGCCAGCCCCACTTCACTTTCTTGTCGATGGAGTTGAGCGTACGATCACCTTAGTTCGTGCCTCGTTCACATTTATCAACGTTTCTGTGATGATTTACTGTCGTATTTCTGTTTACTTTGTGTCCCGTCGACACGAGAATCGGATCAGATCTGAGCAAATTTCACCGCAGGCTGCTGCTGACTTTGGAAAGCCGGAGAAGAAGGCTTTGAAGACCGCCAGAATTATTATGACTACTTTACTTTTGTGTTTAATACCTCTTTTAGTGTATATGTTGTAGTTCAATTTTATCCTTGGTTCAAATTTTATTTTCCTTTGTTTCAAACTCATTATTATACATTAACATGACTGAGAACAAAGGAAAATAAAATTTGAACTAAGGATAAAATTGAACTACAACATATACAATAATTGTTCGCAACTTCTTCAAAAGTAGTAAATATATTATAACAGTAATACGTCTGAGCTGACCTGTTGTGGTAACCACTGGTTTGATAAGTTCCATTTTCAACCCGTTTGTATACTGCTACCGAAATAAAACATTTCGACAAACATGTAAAGTGTTGCTGAAAATGAACCGTGCATGAGTTTATTACGAGGATTAGTAGCTTCTTCTTCACATTCGATATAGAAATCTATCAGTGTTTTCCATTTATATTTATAAGCCTTCTGTTAGAATAAACCTTCTGTTAGAATAAACCTTTTTGAAACCTCACTGTGCAGTTTTTTTGTCTTCTGAACAGTGTGACTAACACGGAAAGGTGGAAAAGACTTTTCATATCCTTCAAGTTTGCTTGAGAAACGCTCGTTTTGAAGGACAACGGAAGCCTCTCTTATCCGATAAGAGAGTATTTGTGGGTACCGGCTTTTTCCACTTGTCTCTGTGCTAGTGAGTCACAGTAGTTTAGCTTAAGGGGAGGGTTCCCCGCTTCTCCCCATTTTACGAGCGCCCTATCAGGCGAGATTGAGTAACTTTAGCAAGACTGAACCGTAAGCTGACAAGGAAGCGACAATTTAGTACTCATTACAACCCATGCTGTCTTGATTTGTTGTTCTAGGCCTGTCGTAAAAGACTGTGGAGCCCATATTTACATTAAACAAGGACGACATCCAGTGTTGGATACGCTTCTTTCAGAGAATGAACAGTTCGTCCCGAATGATACTCACATGGATGTAAGTGAATTCTAAATTAACAGGAGGTCAATGAGCAAGGGCAGCAATTGTGAGCAAGAACAGAAAATAAAGTAACATGCTTGGCTACGTATACAGCGCAGCAGTAACGGAAGCCTTGCTGCGATTGAATAAATCAACTTGAAAAGCGTGGCAGTTGTAATGGGGATACTCAAGCAATTCTAGTCGTTGAGGGCATCAGTAGTTTCTTTTCCTTTCACTTACCTAACAAGCAAGGGCACAGGAAAGAACTTACAACTAGAATTCATGGAAAGGTGGCGAAAATCACGGTCTTCTTTGTCCTTAGAGTTTTTGGGAGAAGAATCTAGGTTCTTTGCGTGTTTAGCAATTCACACTTTGACTATCGATTGCTCTCTTTGTAGGTCAACAGCAATCGTTGCATGATCATTACAGGACCAAACATGGGAGGAAAGAGTTCCTACATAAAACAGGTACCAGTCTACCTTTAACTTACCAGTTATATTCTACCGTCGTTGTTTTTGTGGGAAGGTTAATTCCAAGTTCATTAACATTTTACCTCGCAGGTTGCCTTGATTGTTATTCTTGCCCAGGTCGGCTCATTTGTACCAGCCGAAGAAGCACGGGTTGGAGTTTTAGATGCAGTTTTTACAAGGTGATGACTTGTAAGCCAAAATGTATTTTTACGCCAGTTTGGTTTCTAGGCCTTGGTTACTTTTTGTTTAATTGTAATTCCGTTATGTATGGACAGGATGGGGGCTACAGATAGCATTTACAAAGGACAGAGTACATTCATGGTTGAACTTCAGGCAAGTTGAAAATTTATTCCATTTCATCTACAATAAAGTCTGTAGGTTTCTTTTCCGATTTGTAAGTTTTTACGTTTCTAATTTGGAATTTCTCATTACCAGTGAAAAGCGCCTTTGAAAAGGAGTGTTGTCACTGGTATAGGGGCTTTTCGTTAAATCTTTCCAGCCTGTAGAGCAGCTTACGCATATTTGTGAAGCTATCACAATGACTTTAAAAGCGAACAAGTCCTGACGACATTCCGAGCCAATCATCTTTGAAACAAATCCTCGTTGTGCTATATATACTTGTGAAGGTTTGATTTAGCATTAAGACGCTCGTTGTAAGAGTTCATTGACCGTCTATTGCTTCCGTTGCAGGAAACGTCTGACATTATTGCCCAGGCTACTTCTAAGTCACTTGTCATTCTTGATGAGTTGGGCCGCGGTACTAGTACTCATGACGGCACGGCCATTGCCTATGCCACCGTACACCACTTCATTAGCAAGGTCGGTGTCACTTATGGTTGAAAGAAGGCGTTACTTATTGCAAAATCTTTATTTCGACAATACACCATAATTATGTAGAACGTTACCTTCAATCCCACCAATTTTTTCTCCCACAGATAGCAAGCTTGACTCTGTTTGTAACACACTATCCGTCTCTAGCGGAGCTGGACAGATTCTTCCCAAACCAAGTCACCAACAATCACATGGCATTCATGACATCAGAAGAGCAGGGCACCACCTGTGCCGAGGGAGGGGAAGGTGAAGACAACAATGTCGCGTGTCCCGTCGTACCGTCAGTTACGTTCCTTTACCACTTGGTGAATGGAGCGGCTGCTAGGAGCTACGGGTTAAATGTGGCTCGCTTGGCGGGAATTCCGAATGAAATAATTAACACAGCGGCCGCAAAATCACGTGAAATGGAGAACTTGATAATGTCAAGACGGTGGGTACCTTTCAGTTAGATTCGAAGGGTTGTTGACAGACTTTACCAAAGCTGCAGTGATGTTTGTCGTATGCCTGTGAGCCGTGACTTTTCTGAGGGAGCAAACCTGCCATAAGAATTGAGAGGTTTAAGGTTCGGTTTGTCGTCACTTGATTTTGCGATTTATTTATTAGCTTCGCTATCAGTTTTTAGCAAATCTAAACTCAAATACGAGCTGCTTTGACGCTTTTGAGGCATAGGAAATGCACTTCGCTGTTAAAAAGTCAATGCATAAACACTGGCTATCTTTAGAATATCTGAGAAATGTTCCTGTGATATTTAATGTCACTAAATGAACTCTCTATCTTTTTTTTTCCTTACAGATCGATCAAAACCAGTTTTGAGGAAATTTTCTCAAAATCGCCAACAACACATGAAGTGATCGAGCAGCTGAAGACTTCTTTGGAGAAGATTTCACCCGATTTCTGAGGCTAAATTACGTCATTACTTGATATTCATACAAAGTAAATGCAGTTTTTTTCTCCTTTAAAATTTATTTTCCTCATTTTCACGCGTAGCCAAACGATAATTAGATGCTGATCCATTATCAAGACATGTGGGATGCACCAGACCAAGTTACCATAAATAGCCGCGTAAAACTTGCGATAAAAAGATTTGATCTAAAAACAGCACACTCCATGGAAAACGAGATTTTGTACCTTTGAAAGAATGTCTCCTTCACGCAATGTAGTGGACGTGTATATCAGTAAACTTGATAACTTTTATGCTATTCCTGATGGAAACTTGCTTGCAAAGTGTGGCCTTCGGAGAGGAACCACACATAGGTAAACAGTTAACCGGTTTTAGACACTTGAAGACAGTGTTCACCTTCACTTGTAAGCTATTAAAGAGTGGCTTGGCCAATTCAGATTTACTTAAATTAAAACACAGCTTGGTCTAAAAGCTGCGACAGAATTCCAAATTTTAGGGTCTTGGTAGAGGAGGGGACCTTAACAGGTCATACAATGTGACGCGCACCAATACATCAGAACCAATCAGAGAGTCCTATTTACGCAGGGAATTACTTTCATTTTCCCGCGATTCCAAGGCTTTGTTTCTACATTATACAGGGCACGCCCAAGAGCCATCATAGAAAAAATAAACATACCAAGAAATTCGTATATTGATTAAATCTCACTTGTCAGGTTTTACATGAGCAACCTGGAAGCAGCAACGAATAATTGATTGGAAAGAGTTGAACAGCTTCAGAATGTGTCTGAGCAATATTTCATCTATGTTCTTGGGTGTGGTTAAGTTGTTATCAAATGCACCTCTGTCTCGTATTTATCGGTGGTGGAACTTCAAATAATTTGAAGGGTCGTAAACAACCTCGCACCGCCCTTCTTTATAAGGCAACCTGTGATCTGATTTAAAACTTTTGTTTTGAGCCACAATTTGCTTTTCCCTGATGTTTCATTCATATTTTTTAACCTTGAATAAATAGAAACGTAAATATTTTGCAAAATGCCAAAATAAGGGTGTGTTTTCTTGATGAAAATAAATTGATCTTATCCTTGCTTTGACGGCGGGTTGCCTGGTTCAGGTAATTTACCTTAAATAAATAATGATTAAACACCCTTAGCCAATAGAAACTCCGCACACTTTAGATGAAATATAACTCCCGGAAATATAATATCATTAGCAATCGAGAGCTAAGTTCTTCAAAATGCTGTCCTTTCTAGTTGTTTTAGCTGTAATTAATTGGCCAGGCTGTCTTGGCTCCAATAATGTGTACAATCTCAACGAACGGGACTTCGAAGGTTACATCCGGGATAAGGACATAATGCTGGTTGATTTTTACGCGCCATGGTGAGTTGTATTAAACGTGTTGACATTTAGAATCGTGCATTAAACGCTTGACTGCGTTCACAAGCTTACGATCTTTTTAACTGGTACTTCCATGTACATACAAAACACCTTTGCTTTAAAGGGCGTTTTCGCTCTCCTTTTTCTTTGTCCATTCATATTCGAATAGTGTAATAAGGCAAATTAAGAGGTCAATTATGCGAAGGAGTTGTTAAACGTATTCTTGCTTTCATATTCTCCCCAAGTTCGATGGAAAATTATCCGTTCTTCTTAACCATAAGTTTGGAAATTATGAATTTTCGTCCGTTATTCTTACGGAGTACAAATAAACCTGTTTCTTATCCGATTTGATAAACATCCAACAGATAGCAGGTAGAGTCTTTCACCACATCCTTGTTTTGAACAGTTAAAGTGACATCTTGGACATCAATTGCAATGTTTTAGAAACGTAGAAAATTGACGACAATGGCCATAACGTGCAAAAGAATAGAACCCTACGAGACCCTACCCCAGAATTGTAGACTCCTTTACAAAAACGTTATATTTATGGCTTCCAAATTAAAACATAATTGTTGTTTTAGTGACATGTGTTGTTGTCATTGCGGTCATTTTATCAATTATGTCAAGCTCTTTTTCAGTCAAGTGAATAGGTTTTTTTTTTTACATTTAGAAGGGAAACCATTGAGGTCAGAGCAGAATCATAGATGATTTTGACCTCAGCAAACATTGTCGACCTGTCTTCTTGATTTCTCTCAATCTGTGATCATGCACAAACTTGAAATGACCAGCCACCCGTTCGTTTCATGGTGAGAGAAAAGATAGATTCAGCTGACGAGTTTTACAACTTTGTCAGCTCACAATTCAGATCACTAGATGAGGCCACGGAGCTACTTTGAAAAAGCGCTTTTGAGGATATAAGAGGATGTACGATGATAACAATTGTAGCCTCCCAAATGAATAATCGTATGGTCGGAATAACTTGGAATCAAGGATGTATGTACGCTACGAGAATAGGTCAATGGCACGTGTTGGTTCAGGAGTCAGTGGATTTTTGTTTGTGATCTTTTATTTGGGTGGGGCTGAAGGGCTTCATTTCTCCTTTTTTCTCTCTCTGTCTAGACTACAGTAAACATCACTCAGATCTCTTGCTTTTTAGTAGCTTGATTAGACTGTTATCAATTTTGATTTTACCTTTAGGTGTACACATTGTAAAGAACTGAGCCCCGAGATTGATGCAGCCGCTGAACAACTCGCTTCCAAGAACATGTATGTGTTTGCAAAGGTTAGTTCACCGTGCTCAGTACGTATGGGGGAGGGAAGGGTGGTTGCGTGCAAATGTGGAAAAAAAAAAACGCGGCTATCACGTATCCTAGCTCGGCGTTAACTAGTTTGCCAGTTTACTTTTTTTCTATTCAGTTATCTATTCATAGTTTTATTAGTCAATTTATTTGTTTTATTCATTTTTTTATTTAATCAAAAACCTACGTTTAACTCTCTTGACAGGTGGACTGTGTCAACGACGGCAAACAGTTGTGTCAGCGGTTTAACATACAGGGCTACCCCACGATTAAGTTGTTTAAGTATGGTCAGTACGTTGGAGATTATGTTGGACAGCGAGACAGAGGTTAGTGAATCAGTAGAGCTGTTACTATTCACGGCGTCGATAGAGGCTGAGAGGAAACTTCTATCATCGAAACTTTGACGGTAGAAATAGTGAGTATATCATAAATGATAACCCTTCGCATCTTTCTTTTTTTTTGCACAGGCTCACTGATGCAGTATGTCGATTCGGTGGCCTCAACGTTTTCGCAACGTGCACCGCTGGTCAACAGTTTGGCTACACCTCTGGGTCAACCAATTAACTACAAGCCGCACGCTCAGTTATTAGCTCTGCACCATGCTCCCGCAATTCAAGCAGCAGCCGCGGCCGTTGCGCCGACTTTCACGAATCAGGCAAACATGCACGCGAAGAACCCGTCTCTTATGAACTCGTTTTACGGTGCGTCAGCGCATGCGCAACCTCCTGCAAACCTGGCTGCTTTTCTTGGCAAGCAACAAGCAAGCCCAGACTCTTTGCAGTCAAAATTTGGCAGCCTGTCGTCGCTCGACATTTATAGAGCTAAGCTTAAAATGATCGCAGCTTACAAGAACTATCAGCGTCGCCTTAAAGAGTACAGAATGAAACTTATGGCCAGTAAAGCAAACGTAAATCCCAATCCTCAAGCCTTTCCAGGCGCGGTAACTCATCCGCCTCGTCCCGGTGTAAATGCATTCGCTCAGCCCCAGCCCTATCGCGGGTATTATCGACCCGAGGCCCTGGCAGCACAGAATGTGCAGATCAATCGCGCGTATCCCCAAGCTGGCTATGGAGTCAATACCATGGGTTATCCCAACCAGTTTGGCAGTCCTTATGGTTATCAAGCTGTGGCCAGTAGTCCGTATTACAGAAGTAAAATGGGTCACGGGAAGGGTAAGAATCCTGGGAAGCTAAGAAGACCTGCGCCGCGTCCTGCTGCTCTCAGAAACCCCGCTTACAATCGTCAGCCTGGTAGAACTCGATTCAACAGCCAGGCAGCTTATTATTACAAACAACAACACCAGCGACAGCAACAATTTCAACAAGCTTCCCGGCAGCAATATTACCGTCAGCCAAAGCAACAGAGGCAACAATTTAGACAGAAGCAGCCACAACGACAATATAAACAGGAGCCTCAGCAACTCCGGCAGTTTCAACAAGAGCCACAGCAACAACAGCAGTTTCTACAGGAGGCACAGCAACTCCAGCAACAACAACAACAACAACAACGACAACAACAGTCGCAGGGCGATCAACAAACCTTCAAGCAGAATGAGGTATTTCCACTCTGCTATAATTTTGAAACTCAGTTCTAAGTTCAGGTGCCTCAAAATACATACAGCAATGCAAAGAAAATACAAAGAAAAATAATGGAGGTCTCCACGGCTCTACATTTAACGCCACTGGAGCTCATAGAGATAAGTAACTAAACGTTTTAAGGACATTGTGGACATTATAGGTAAGCTGCAACTCGCACTGAGGGTTTTAACACTTTTTTCTTAACTCTTCAAATATAAAACTTTTCGATGCTCGAAAAAAACCGAATAATTTAATCCAAAGATTGCACTTCCCTTTACACTTCTCTTTAATTTTCAGCAGCCCCAACCTGTGGAAAAGTTTCCTTTATCTCTCCCTGAACAGCCAAGCGATTCGCCATCAAAACCATCAAAACCAGACACGTCAGCTCTCAAGGATCTGAAAGCTGACATTGAGAGCGCCATCCAGGACGCTCTGAGGAATGCTGTAACAAAAAGTGCGCAGAAGACTAAGCCGAGTGAGGAGGTACACGTTGACGGTGAGAGGGCTAAGCCTCAGATCCCTGAAGCGTCTCCTGAACAAGCGGGATCTGGATCTGGAGTCCAGACACAAAATATATCTCAGCAGGGTAGCGTTGGGGATGCTGTGAATGGTGAAGCCCATAGTGGTAGTGGGTCGGGTTTAAAACCCGAATCCCGGTGAAGAACTAAATTAAGAAGCGAGAGACACCTGAGGTTATTCCAAATCTGGAACGAGAATGTTTTTAAACCAAAAATTGGTCTCTGAATTTTTGTAAAGAGTTCTCTCCACCTTGAGTTGATGAGTAACATTTCTTCTGGCATATCCAAGTGCAAAGTTCCTTCCAAATCAATCTGCACGTGCGAATCGTTTGCACATGATAGTTTTCGTTTGCACATGACACTTTCCTTATTTGGTACATCAAAAAAATCAATGAAATATGTTAGAAAAAAGTTACAGTAATTTTATCTACGAGAAGACGATAGAAGTTCCCTCTTTTGATCTCTGATCAACACATTTCTCCTTCTTTTCTCTCGTATTGCGGAAGAAAGCAGAAATAGACTATAAAGAATCAAAACAGCCAATCTGAAAGTTATAATCTCAATAAAAGTATATTTTGTAAAGTCGAAATAAAAATGAAAATAAAACTATTTTTTTACTTATCAGTGTTTCTTGCAAATGCATTGGAAATTATTTAGCAGATGTTTAACCAAGAATATTAATATAAATGATTACCGAAATTTCCCGATTAGCCCGTTCACTGACACCCTAAGATCAGTATGCATATTCTCCATACTGTTCTCTATACATTTCCTAACGAGCTGACGAGGAGAATTTATTTAACAATCACGAACATTTTTTAAGTTGGTGATCATTTAGTTTGTTCTCGTGACCTTAATGTTTAATACAGGGGTGAAATAGTTTGGAGAAATTGGATGCTGGTTAGTCTCAGGGTCGAAGGGGTTACGAATAACGAATAGTGGTAGACAAACGTCATACACGAGGAGTTGCATTGCACACGTTCAGTTTTGGATTAGCACAAGAATGGCGATTGTCAATGCCTAAAATCTTAAGTCTCTTTATTCAAACACTAAAGAACAAAGACGAACAAAGTCCTAGCAAATTAAGTCAATCAGGTGATGTATCAGGAATACAAATGGGGTCTTACTCTGCTGCGCTATTAATGTGTGTGGTGGTGTTTTTTTTTTCCGCGCCTTTCGTGGGGTGCACACGTTATGATTTTCCCGTGCTGGCATGGGCGACCTTCGCGTTTGTAGCACCGGTATTACAATGTCTCATGTTCGAATCGACTTTGAGATAGATTTATTTCATGCGTACCAGAATGGGAGAAGTTTACTCACCCCTCACGACTCCTGCTATGTCGACACTAACTTAACTTATACTATCTTGAATATAAACAAATTCTACATTACCTGAGCAGGTTTTGTTTGGTAATCAAATCTCCGACAGGTTGAAATTTAATTCGATAGTAAAGCAATACTACACACCTGTTGTTGTCAATCAGCACGAGTTAGTTGACCAGAAACGATATATGCGATAAAAACACAACATGACAATGAGTAGTGAAGTAGGCTTTTTTTTTAACCTGATTTTGGGATGGTAAATACAAAAATTCGCAGAACCAGATCTTTGGGTAAATAACACCGATAATTGTGGGTGATGCGACATTGATCCATTACTTACACTTGGAATAACGTGATGCAATACAAAAACTACTCATTAATTGGCGAAGGGGGCGAGATCAACCAATCAGAATGCTCGAATATGACATATGAAGGGTAGAATGTGAAGTGCCTTAAATCAACATTTTCGATGATTTTCTCGTAGATCACGCCAGAATCTCTAAAACAAGTGAACAATGTTTACGGCTATACTTTCGATAGCCTTGTCCCTTGTAGGGACAAGTTTTTGCGCTCCATCTAATCCAGTCTTTAAGTTGACTGATAACGATTTTGACCATTTTTTGAAAGACAAAGAGACGATGTTGGTGGACTTTTACGCACCTTGGTAAGTTTTGGCTTTTTGGATTTTGGTCCGTGTACACAGCGCAACTGATAAACGAAGAAGTAGAAAACAACGAATTCGACGAGCCAGTTTTTAAAAAGGTACAATCAGTGGTTGTTTGATGACTACACGGTTGACGCGTGAAGCGTCCGATTTTAAGACAAACAGGTGAAATAGAACCGTATTGTTTATCAGTTTACGGTTGAGTTGTACGGCAGGTTAGGCATTTAAGTTTTGTCACAGAGTTTTCGTCTGGCTTATAGTTTATTTTTTTCTTTGATAATGGTTAAACTTAGTTGTCATTGGTGTTTCCTGATACATATTTTGATAAATTCATTGATTTAAAATTTTATTGCACTCATCCATTTAACACATCTCCATTTAACTTCTTTAGAAGAAAATCGAATAAATTTCGTATTCTGTCGGCAACAGATTCACTCTTTGACGCCGTGTTCTTCGCCACTATTAATTAAGAAATGATTTAAACCAAATGAGCCTGTATCTTATGCCAGGAGTTATCAGGGCTATTACTCTGTCCCCGGCCATCCTTACTGCCATTCTTACTACCAAATGCGATGGTACCACAACAGAACCTGACAAGAAACCAGTGCAAACAAGTGACAATATAATCCTTCCCCTCCCCCTCAGGTGCAGCGACTGTGCCAAATTAAAGCCCGAGTTTGACAGCGCCGCAAAGGATTTTGCGCTGAAGGGGAAATTTGTTTTCGCCAAGGTTTGTATTGAAACTTCAGTTTGACCTATAAAAAATCTAGTGCCAGACCCGAACAGCCATGAGTATGGGCATAGGACTGGGTGGAGACTCGTTCCCAAACCCCTCAGCGCTCCATCCCTGGAACAATTGCATTCTCTAGAACAATTACTTTTCCATGTTATGAAAAGCCCTTTCAACATGATTGCATAAGAGACATCGTGAAACAAGTACCACAGTAGCCTGACATAGACGCTATAAACTTCTTCATGCCTTTTAAGTCTTAAAGAGCTGATTACTGTTCTGAACAGATTGACTGCTTCGGCGATGGAAGGAGTATCTGTGAAAACAGGTTCAATGTGCACAGCTGGCCTCAATTGAAAGTTTTCCGTCGCGGGCAATATGCTGGAGAATACAGCGGAAATCAAGACAAAGGTAGGTCCGCAGAGCGTGTAAGTAAACGAATTTCCCGGTTACTAAATTAGTCAGCAGTGGTTCTGATCATTGTATTATAGTCAGGAACTATAGATCATACTTGTATATGATATTTGCGTCTCTTTGGTTAAATCCTCTTTTTTTTTTTTCAGCTTCTATTGAAAGATTTATGGACAGCCTTGTTAAACAGAAAGTCCCGGATAATATTGGTCAGGACCAACCCCAGAAAAACCCGTCGGCAATCAAAGAAAACCCATATGGCCCCTGGTACCAAAAGGGATGGACTTACTGGGCTATGAGTCCTGGAAATGTCCCTTATCAGAACCCACCTGGCTGGAAAAGAGGATAAAGTTGAGAAAATCCTCAAAAGAATTCGAAGTTAAAATTTATCAGAGATCTGCAGCAATTAAGAGCCTAATATTCAATGGCTACAGAAGTTAAAACTTTAAAAAGAGGCCAGTTTCCGTGCTCAAGCCATATTATTTCAACCATTTTGTACGCAGTCACTGAACTCGTTAAAATGTTATAATTTGGATATATCAACAAAGTTGAAATGGTAAATTGGCCACCGTAACGATTACAAAAGCTGACGTTTCGAGCGTTAGCTCTTCGTCGCGAAATGTTGTTGAGAGAAGATATTCCGTTACTCTTACCCCTGATAATCCACTTTCGAATTACTTATTTCAACCCTAGCGTTACCTTAAAGTTGAAGTGTTTCATAAAAAGTTGACGGCGTTTCCTTCAATGGAACTTTTTTAAAAACTTTCTAAAGAGTGTGTTAACCTTGTTTCATTGCTTTACATATTTTCCCCTTCGTTAGTGCCAGACGGGAATTCTGTATAGGATTTGAAATGACCCCTCATTTTCAAGGGTACGAAAAGACATATTGCAGGTTGATACAAAAAGAAACTAATGAAAAATAGTCTTTTCTGTTTAAATCTACTATAAACTTAAATAAAGCAACATAAAAACAAGTAGGAGAATGGAGCTCTGTGGGAAAATTTAGTGTTGGTTTAGTGAAAAGAAAATTTGCAGAATGGAGATTAAGGAGGGAGTGCAAAGAACGTATTTAGACAAGAATCCAGGTGAAGCATTTTAAATAAGTGTCTGAATGATTTTCAAATTTGTGAGATATACTAAACCCTCACAACTGATAAAGATAGATCCCATGAAGAGCACATTTGACTAAACCAAATTGTATTCTTCATTTTTAAAGCGGAGCAATCCGAATTACGTAGGTATCAAGAGAGAGCGAATGTTCGATGTGATAGGTTCTCTGAGTGCTAGCATCGACAAGCTTGTCATAGACCGAGAGCTGAGTGTGAATCCAGAGATGGGCGAACTGTGCATCGTTTACGGCGTTGGGGTGTACAACCGCGCACAGAGTTTTAACTCAGTTCAACCTGCAATTAAGAAAAGCAGAGATTTTGCATGTAGCATATAATTGCTTCACGATGATCCGTAAAGGCGAAACGTACGGGGATTATTTCCCCCGTTGGAATTTCCCTAAGACAGAAAATGGCAGAAAATATCACTGCCCTAATTTACGGCTCGTTTAAAAACGAAACTTTACAGCCAAGAGCAAAAACTAAGCCATCAGGAAACAAAGCGCGAAATCTAAACAAACATTTCAACACACAAAGTTGTAAGTGAAAAATTGTGTTTTATCTGGTTTGAGCTAACAAGACTACGAAACAGCCCTTGACTAGTTGAGTGGAAGTTTCACCTCCAGTTCAAATACGATGATTTTATAAAAGTTGTATTTTCAATACCCAAATGGGTGCATTTCGTAATTAGCAGTAAAATCGTGTAGTATTCCGGTAACATAGCCCTTTAGTTCTAAATTTAACTTACTCTAAGCAAATTGAATTTATTTGGCCTCTGATTACATGACGAAAAATAAGGCAAAAACTGTTGACGGAATCACTAGTCTACACTCTTTCAAAAATAAAATATTAAAAACAAGCAAACAAAAAAGGTAATCTGTAAAAGTTTGTTGTGTTCGCAGGTTCAGCCTGAAATGGAAAAATATGACAACATTGAAAATTTATTTTAAATTTTTTAGATAACAATGGAAGGAATAAAAAATAGGACCAGTGCGATTCCCAAACTAAACTTTGAAGTCAGCTTGGGAAAAATACGTCAAATTCGTGATTATTTTCGTTTTTTTTAGATCTATTTGACAGTTTTTGCAAGCAATTCTTCTATTCTCATCTTTACTATCTAACGTGGTTCGGTTCTTCCCCCCCCCCCCCCACCCCCCGCCCTCGACATCCGTTTTTCGGTTTTTCAAAGCACAGAGGAGCAGTTTCTAGTTTTCCTTACTCACTCGTCCGAATAAGTGCCACCAACCATTTCATACCCGTTTAGATCATAACCCTTTATAATTTTTCGAATTTGAACGATTTTTATGCCAGTTCTCCTTTCCCTGTTAGACTAGGTGACCTCTCTTAATATAAGTTGGTGGGAATTGAGCAACCGATTTAGATTTATTAACGTCCCGAAAATAGAAAATTTAGAACAAATGTTTTAGTAATGGCCCTACCAAGTTTCATTAGACATCCAAGACCGTCACTGGTGATAATATGACCATTACTACCCCACTTGGGTTAACAATGGCATGGAAGCTTCCTGTGAACGTTCCAAGATCCTTGTGTTCAAACAGGTCACGTGCCTCAGCTTTTTCGGCACTTAACCCAACCTGAAGAAAAAAGAACCATAATTATATGCATTACACAATATGTTCTGTTCTTCAATAATCTTAAAGATTTGGCAAATATTTTCTTAAGCATCATTAATATGATAACTCTATGTTACTAACCATTTTAAAACTTGCTTCTATAGTTTCAGGGGTAGACTCCGAGTGTGAAAATAACACCACAGCAACTGATCCATTAGACAAGGGCCGCGCCCAGATCTCTCTATTTCCTTCCTGAAATTGCAAACAATAACATGGTACATCATAAAATAAACTTAAATTCAAAAGGTTGCTCCAGAGAGTGGAATTATACCAACATGTAGTAACTGATAACTACAACTCTGAAGAACAGAATATGTGCATTCCTCACCAGCAGAACTCTCCTCCCCATTCTCCCCAGTTTGTCCTGATTGACAGCTATCACATCACTGAAACATACACCAGAATGGGTTTCTTTCAGTAACTGCTTGACTGACCGATTGATGACTGGCCCTGTTTAGGGATTGGAAAAATCTATCTACACACATCAAACATAAAAATCTTACCTCTAAAGAAAAGATTTCCAAATTTTGGCCAAATTTTAGCTGAAATTTTATCCGCTGATCACAAAACTCTTAGTTTGCATATAATAAATGATTTACGTATGATGTGCGATCCTCGCAATAGATAGCGCTATTTATGCAATAGCAAAAATCAGACCTGAAAAAAATCAGGCCTGTACAGGACTCGAACCACTGACCTCTGCGATACTAGGTCAGTGGTTCGAGTCCCGTACAGGCCTGATTTTTTTCAGGTCTGATTTTCGCTATTGCATAAATAGCGCTATCTACTGCGAGGATCGCACATCATACGTATCTAATACCGCAGTTCAAAGTATATGAACTTCATATATTCATTGCATCTAATAAATGATTTATTCTGAATGCAGTGTTAATTAAGAGGTCTCTATTTTATACCTGTTTTGAAGGATTTTTTTTGCCCATGGTGCAATGTTACGAAGATCAGTGGACATAATAAGGGGCTGGAAAAAAAGTCAAATCACATTGATTCAGTTCATGACCACGCTTGACAGCCTTGAGATCATTTGCTTATAAGATATAAATGCAGTAGGATAATTTCTGCTAACTCAAACTTGGACCCCTACTAGTTGAGGAGTTCAAGTTAGTGGGGTTCCACTGTATTTGAGACAAAGTGTCAAAGAAGATATGTCAATCTCTGTCCCTGTGTAAGAACTATCAAAGTCACTGTTTGCTTTATTGTACAACTAAATCTGTTGGTCATCTATGTCAAAGATACTTACAGATGCCATGACAGACCACAGAGCAAACTGTGCCTTTGACTGTTCAAAACTTAAACTGAAATCTCCAATAATGAGCTGAAAGACAATAACATACAAATAAATTCAGATTTTTGATAAACCTAGTGGGAATCAAATATCAATACCAAGCTCACTTTACAAATCAAGCTCAACTACACGTGGAATCTGCATAACCTTGAAAGCTCTACACATAGTTCTACTTTTTCTTTTTTATCCTAAGAGTTCATTGTAAGCTACTCCTCATACACTAGAAGATGAGCAAGAAATCAGTATTTAAATGTCTCCCTTGTGTGGCTGTGACAATTAATCCACAAACTCTTCAAAATCATTTTTCTTTTCTGTAGTTTAGTTGTGGTAACTAAGCCATTCTATTCTATTTACCATATCAGGGTCATTCCAGTTTCCCGGCCCTGCAACTGGGATCATTTCATCTTGATGGTCACCATACCATTTAACTATTGATGTAACACTTTGCCAAGAATCCTGCGGAAGAAAAAGTAAAACAAAATTTATTCAAGGTTATGTGCTTTGTTTATTGACATAAATAAAGTACCTGTATGTCATCGTAGTTCCTCCACAAATTGCAGTTTTCAGCTATCCATGTATAGTTGGGCTGTAAAATTAACACTTAAGTCATTAAACAGCCAATAATATTGGAAAGTAGCAACTGTACAATAACTTAGCAGTTGATATTAGTAATAACTGTCCACTGTTTCCACCTCAAATTGAAACAATGACAAACTTAACCCACACATCATACCAGGTCAGGGAATCAAAACCCAAGCCATGGGAGGCCAGCCCTCTTGACACTGCGTTATCTCCGCTCCCCTGGTAATAAGGTCACTATGTCATCTCACACAATTTCCCCTTCAGCATAGAAGTCAACATTATAGGCCAAGAAAAATATGTTAACAATGAAGTCTATCCTCACGGTTTTCTTTGCACTTTGATAGGCTGGCCAGCTGCAGGAAAATACTATTGGTCTGCCTGTGTTGTTAAGGGCTTTGGTAACCATTGGGTAACCTGTATCCATTTTGTCGGGGTCACTATAACAACCATCCAGCTTTAGGTAGTCAACTCCCCAGCCAGCAAATGTCTGAAAAGGAGTCAGTGAAACAATTATGGGAAATATTGATGCAAAGGTCACTTAAAGGGTGAACAGATAAATGAAAGAATGTCTCTCTCTGGCACAGTTTTAAAGCTACATATAAAATAACTTATACATAGCAACAAACAACATGACTATTAACCTACATCCATGTCTTGTTGAATGTGATCAATGGTTCCTGGGTATCCTGCACAGGTTTTTGTTCCATAATCTGAAGAAATGATAATGCACAGAACTATGAACAAAACAATTTAGTAATATGTCTTTAAATAATGAGCTAAATTATAAACATATTTTAATTGGTGCTTATTAAATACTCATGATCTGTTGGAAGACAGACACCTCTACAAGATCACCATTAACTACATTTTGCTTCAGTTTTTATCAAATAAAACAGAATAGATCACAGAAGACATCTGGATGAGGTGAGAATATCAATGACACAGTCAGCTGCACCTCGTGTGCCACTTTTCTGTTTTTACCACATTTTGACATCATCTGTGATTTATTACTGTACAGATGTACAGCAACAATTAATCTTAATGTTAATCTCTACAAGTGAACAAAACTATGATATCTTAACATACATGTAAGGTCTTCAAGTGCTATACCTGCATATATTCCCAACTTTAATCCCTTAGAATGAATCTGAAATTAAAATGGTACGAGTAATCTTAGAGAAAAATAGACATTTCTTTTAGGAAGAAACTCTACCAAAAAATACTTTTAAAAGGATTAAAGTATTGTAACAAACTTACGTAGTCAGCCAGAGCTTTCATTCCACTCGGAAATCTGGCAGAATCAGGCTGGAGTTGACCGTCAGCTGTTCGGTTATGAGACATCCAACAATCCTGCAAATTTAAGTGACTTTTGTGAATTTTTTGACAAGTATTAGCAGGGCAGGTACAGAAAATCCCAAATTAGAGAATAAAAAATGAGTAACAGGGAAGGCCTATCTAATGTCTCCACTCTTAATTCACTTGCAGGTAACTATTAAACATGACAGTTAAGAAAACCAGAAAATTGAACTAAACAAATTTGACAAATGCCCAACTAGAATCTGAAAGGAAGAGGTACCAATCCAGAGAAGAGATTGACAGATAACTTCTCACTATAATATCTATATATTATCCAGCAAACAGGTAATGAGAATACTCAAACTTATCAGGTAGAAGTTGTTACCTTGATCTTACACCAAATTCTCCTAACTAATTTACAAGGAAATGTGTAGCAGCTAAAGAGGAGAATTTACAATCAGATCTTAAGAATTGAAAGGTTAAACAGCAATCCACCTGAGTGTGAAGATCATTTCTTTGCTTTAAATCTCACCACAACAAGATCACATCTCTTTACCTTCCTGAGTTTATTCCCTACCACAAAGTTAATCCATGCATTTGAATTATTACTACAAGCAGTTGACATCGCTCAGGGATAACACCTCCTCTCCATAGATCCAAACTCACAAAATAATTGGTCCAAACAGTCCTCAGTTATCCTCAGATCTCTACAATTTTCAGAGTAAACCAAACAGCAAATGACGATGAATTTAAATAAACAATTATCAAACCTTACATCAATAGACACATATTCATAGCCAACATCCTTAAAACCATCTTCAGCCATACGAGATGCCATATCCATGAATAATTTTTCACTGAAACAGTTAAAGAAAGAAACATTTTAAACTGCACCAAACTTCTCCATATTACAGATCAGTGTGCAGACTTGCCGATTGCATAAGCCTCCTATCAACCCAAAGAACATTACAAATTTTGTTTTCCATTCTAATTTCTTATTCTAATTTATTCCATGACTTGCACCAAGTTACTGATTTAAAGAACATTAGTCAAGAGGTTTTATACATCACTGATTTGAGAAAAAGGACAGAATTTCACATGTTTCCACCTGCAATATTAGCCACCCATTACACCATCAGCAGCCACTTATAGAAAAAGTTATGAAAGCCTCTGCTTAAAGGAAGTCAAATGTGGACAAACAAAGCAAACACTCTCACCCCCTGCTTTGTTTATAACTGCTGTAAATAAACATAAATCAATAAATTAAGCAGTTACCCAATGCAGTTGTCAGGGTCATTTTTGCAGTCTGTGTTACAACGGAATCTCTCCCAGTCCATCCATCCCACTACAAAAGGAAAGAAACGCAGCTGTAATAAACAAGGGTGTGGGTCCATTATAGCAATTGTCAAAAGCAACCTAGCTACCCCTCCCTCCCCCTAACTCCACTAATGTAGGACATCTCCTTGGAAAATATTGTCTTCATCCTTGATTAATCTCTTATCCTGTCCATATGGTGGAAAACATCACCCTGTCCCAAGAAAACTCCAGGAGAACTTATTCACTTTTTTGAGCTTCATCTTGTCTGTCCTCACCTATTAAGGTAAGCACTTCTCCTGCAAAGAGTGACTGCTTTGAACAAGTTCTCTACAACTGAAATTTAATCATTTTGCTTGTAAATGCTGGAAAGAGATTCTTCTTAAAAAAAGCAGTTGTCCTAGAGGCAACCCATTGATTTCTTTATCCAAGAACTGTATTTAGTATGGGGCTGTGCGGAAATCTTTCCCAGCTTTCAATTGACTTCTAAATGAAGTTTAACTAACTAAATTAGCTAAAAAAAAGAAAAAAAACCAAATCAACTTTGGGGGAAAGAAACCAGTTAGTCATAGTCCGATAGAAGAAGACGTAAGATTTTCTTCTAGAACACTTGACAAGCTGATTACAAGTCAGTGATCAGCTGTGTATCATGTGATATATATAACCGCAACTGATCTGCGATATTCTTCCCGAAAGTTGCCCAAAACTAATATATATTAGCAACTTACTTGGTGGTGTTAAGGCTAGACCATTGTCAAGAGACTTTACAAATAAGTTTTCCTGCCATGATGCCATAAAAACAATTAGTAAGAGCACGCAAGACAGTCCGGGCGCCATTGTGCATAGAAACTGAGAGAGGCGATATACCAGGTCCTCTCATACTGAAAAGTCACGCAATCAGAATAACGTAACATCAACCATTGGTGACAAAATAAATTCAACTGATGTAACATATTTTCCATGATCAGATCATCCTTTAGTTAAAACAAAAATTAGAACGCGGCAAAAGCGTAGAGTGGAACCTTTTCGTCGCTTTTCACCTTTCGTTTCTGACTCTAAAAATATATCATTCTCGTAAGATGAGCCAAAGATCACGTGAGTAAAAACCAACTGTAATGAAAACGTTCTAGATGTTTTTAAGGTTCCATTTAATTTTTTACATCACAGACTTTTATAATTGTGCCTATCTAGCGGTTGTTCGGAAACTTTAATATTTATATTCTTTATCTTTTTCCATTTATCATAGATTACGTTTTCCGAGATTCAATTTGAAAGGAGGGGGCATTGGGATTTACGGTTTTGCGGTTTTGGCCAATTTTTTAGATCAGTTTTGCGGTATTTGTGCCAAAAAAAACCTCGGTTTTTCGGTTTTGTTGTTCATTGCATTTTGTAGGTCTTCTATTTACAGCATTTGGTTTTCGGTTTTCGTCAAAAATTGTGACGGGTACTCGGATTTGGTATCCGATGTGCTTTTTCGGTTTTTCATATTGAGTTTCTCTTCGATCTTAACAGCAGCAGGAGCCTCTTGGCAGCAGTTATACGCCGCGCCTCTGCTGATCTCGAATAGCCGCGAAACCTATGCTGCTCCACTTGTAACCACAGTAGCAGTTGGATTAGGATTTTGACAACTGAGATGAGCAAATTTATCAGTTTAGACGGTTTTGCATGCGGTTTTTGGTTTTGATCGAATTTTTTGCGGTTTTGCCTGAAAGTTTCTCTTGAACATTAGGGATATCGTAATTGTTACATTTGCCATAGTTGTCATTTTACTTAATTTAGTAAGACTTCAAGTGTAGCCAACATACTCTAGGTATAAGCTATAACAATCGCTTGTGATTCAGTTATCGTGACAAAAATGTATGGACAATCTGGAAAGCTACGGGGACAACACCGTTTCAGAGGTACTTTAAGGCATTTGGACACGCCCAGTGATAATCTCTTGTAAATTTAAGACCTGCACGTTTTGTTTTGATTTTTTGTTTTTATTGCTATGAATGACAAAGAAGTATTGCTCTGTCCCTCTAGCTGTGTGAGAAGATTACCCAGCTTGGCTGGGAGTTTATCCACAGCTCATAACAACGAAGATCGCCGGTAACTCTTTTCCGGGCCTTGTCGAGTGCAGCCGTTTGCGCTGTGCGCGCGGATTCGCTCTTTTCAGCTCGCTATCTATACGGTCGTAGCTAAGAAAGAAGGTCTGTTGATAGCTTGCATTACTTAAGTATTGACTTAGAAAGCTCAGCTGAATTCCAGAACGTCTGTTCGGTAACTCGGCAAGTGATTTGAAGTTACGCGAGCGAACGAGATGTGGGTGAATATACAGTGACTAGACACGCGCTGTGATGATGGCTATTTCGCTAAATGAACAATGTAAAAGGCTGCTGTTTGATTTTTACCTTTTTTTTTATTTCGCTAGCTTTGATATCGTTACCTTTCTATGGAACTACAGCTTCCAGTAATGGTAATCAATAACTGAATGGACTTCACTCATAAACACAAGTATACTTTACTATTTCTATTTTCTTGGCTTGTCCATCTAGGTATCTTGGTTACGGAATCACAAAATAGGTAAAAACAGTCTAGCTATCACATTCTTAAAATCTAAGTTTTATATTCTTACTTTATATTAAAATAGTTTTGGAGCAATTTTAGCTTTTAGATATAAACACTCAAAATAAAAATTAAAACTAATTACAAATCTCAACCTAGAAAATACTTTAAACAACGTTTACAGGGCGTTTAACTTAGCAATTCTAACTTACAGGGAACTGAATTTAACCTCAATTTCTACGAAGGAAATCATCCTCACCAGAGACGACCTTATAATCGTTAGAAAAGTTACATGTTTCTGCGGTGATTAAAAGGCTGTTAAACAAGAAAAGGAGCAAATGTGATTATATGTCTCTGGTAAGAACTGCAAAAATGCTGCGTAAACAAAAAAAATTAAAAACAAAATCGATAGGTATTGTAAGTAAAGGATTCTAATCAAATTATAAGTAAAGGCTAATAGAAGAGAAATTTGAATCAATCTCAGAAACTGAGCAACTACGCACCTACCCCTTCCCTAACGACCAACAATCAACAAATTATGGTTAATTATTCGGTTAGGGAAGGGGTGGGTGGGCAATTACTTAAGATACTGTCACTGATCCTGAAAATACGGTAAATTTTGTCATCCAATGTTTATAGTCGTAAAATCAAGGCACCTCAAACGCAACTATAGCATATTGAAATTCAGTTCTTTAAGTCTCCGTAAATCTTCCGTGTACATCAAAATATTAAAATCAGTTTATAATCTCTTGTGTACCTGTAATCATCTAGCATGTGTACAGCCGCCCCATCCCCTCGAAAAAATCGGGGAGGGAGCGAAAAAATCGGGGAGAGATCGAAAAAATCGGGGAGGGAGCGAAAAAATCGGGGAGAGATCGAAAAAATCGGGGAGGGAGCTCCCTCCCCGATTTTTTCGAGGGGGTTGGGCGGCTGTACACAGGCTAGTAGTCATCCACATATTCTATTTACCAATTATACAGAACTGACCAATCCGATAGCAAAAAACAAGCACTGAAATCCATCTTAGGTTTTTGTCATCTGCGCTTGATGTGGTCGTAACCAGTGATTGACACAATTTATTGTGACTAGTACGCAGCTGCAGAAGTCACTTTGCTGTCGTCTGGGTTCACGAACGTAAATAACGATCAGAACTGATCAAAATCCATTAAGCGGTCTTTCAAAACAATTCGTTTCAAGAAGAATTAACGATTGTTTCAGTTGGAAACACTGTTCGTTTTCTTTAGACTGATGCGATAGTTTTGGTTTAGAGACCTCGATAATAAACGCAACTTGTTCGCGCGTGTTTTGCTGCCCTTTACGCGTGTCGCGCGGACAGGTCGTAGAATGATCATTGGTTGGTTCTCTATATCTACGTTTTAATTTAATTTATTAGCTTCGCAGACAGGCAGGGACCCCGCAACAGCTTGCGCCAATTACTGCGGGCCCTAGTACCCACCCATCCCATCCCAGGGGAGGACATCCACCACGCAGTGATCTCGTGCGTGGGAAATTAACGTCTCCTACCCCTACCCAACAGGAGACGGGACCTATGGTTTATTCGTCCTTATCCGAGAAGACTAGAATATCTATCCATTTCCTGATATTATAGAAAGGTAGCACATTCTCCTCAGTAATTTTAAGCCCTTGAGTGTTGGTCCGGCCAGGGCTCGAACCCTCGACTTCCCGCTCAACAGTCCGGCGCTATATCCATTGAGCTAACCGGGAGGCGGTTTTACAAATAAATAATAATTTTAAATAAAAAAACAAACTGCTGCTGATCCATCTCACAACTCATAATGTATAGGAGACAATTTGACCATGACTACCCCACTAGGGTTAACTTTAGCCCTGAAGCTTTTCTTGAATGAGCCGAGGTCCTTATGTTCAAAAAGATCGCGTGCCTTCGCCATGATGGTAGGCAGACCAACCTAAAAGAAACAATGATAACAATAATATTGAATTAGGAATAGGAAAATCCCTCTCACGCTAGAAGGGAGAAAAAGCGAAATAAAACATCTGTTAAGGTTCGTCATGTCTGTATTCCAGCGAAGTGACCCATCAAGATAGAAGTTTATCCCGATTTCTATGGCATATTGCGACTCGGAGTATCATTGCCAGTCTATCAAAAGGTCATTGCGTTCGACAATCAATTAACCACGGGTTATCAAAGGCTAGTTTTTTAAAAGGGTTAAAGAATAAACTTCAACACTGGAAATGGTTTATTTCACCAAACACCGTCGGTTTGAAATTTAAAACATCGTATGCCCTAAGGTTTGAGTTCACCGTAACACCGCAATGCGAGTTGTTCTTCATCGCAATACATGTACCGTATTGAAAAAAGGGTCAACACCGCAAACCCCAATGTCCCCCTGTCTCTAGAATCGAGATTTCGTTTTGTTATCTTTGAAGAAGCTATCAGTCAGTTTTTGTTGAGTCAACTTTCATGAAAATTCGCCACCACCGTATGTGAGAGTAAACTTTCACCGTTTAAGATCGAAGTTAAACCACCCACTTCGGAAACCATATCTCTCTAAAGATGTTTCCACTCAAGTGCTAAACATAAATCGTCTCAGCGATTTGCCAAATTATACAGACGCATTAAAGCTAATTTTCAACATTTCAAAGACTCCATGTCAAAAAATTTATATTTTAGCTGTACCTCGTGGAAGAACGCCTCAATGTGAATGGGCTGGTCAGCTCTACGACTGGACAAAACCACAGCAACAGATCCATCATGCAGCGGACGACACCACACCTCAGTAAACCTCCTGGGGGACTAATCAACAATTATATAGAGTTTACTAGTCAGAAATGAGTTGAGAATATAGCCGATGAAGCAAATACTGGTATAGCGAGTTTCTCATATTAATGTCCAAAGTATTCCCAAATTGCATACATTTCGCGTTACATCTCAGTGCTCCGATAAACTCTTCCGTGACCGAAATCGGAAGCTAGTCTTTAAAATCAGACTAGCGTTTGAATTAGATTACTAGTTTGAAAAATGAAACACTTGTGTCTAAAATCGGACATTTGTGACTAAAATCGTACAATAGTGCAGGGCTTGAAATAAAGGCCCCTTCAACGATAATGTCCGGTCAAAATTAGGTCAAAATTATATTTGTAAGGAAAAATTTAGAGTTTTAAGTTAAGACCTACTAGTGTCTAAAATCGGTCACTAGTGCCTAAAACCGGACACCAGTGCTTAGAATCGGACACTATTGTCTAAAATCGGACACTGGTGTCCAAAATCGGACACTGGTGTCTAAAATCGGACACTGGTGTCCAAAATCGGACACTGGTGTCCAAAATCGGACACTGGTGTCTAAAATCGGACACTGGTGTCTAAAATCGGACACTGGTGTCCAAAATCGGACACTGGTGTCCAAAATCGGACACTGGTGTCTAAAATCGGACACTGGTGTCCAAAATCGGACACTGGTGTCTAAAATCGGACACTGGTGTCTAAAATCGGACACTGGTGTCCAAAATCGGACACTGGTGTCCAAAATCGGACACTGGTGTCTAAAATCGGACACTGGTGTCCAAAATCGGACACTGGTGTCTAAAATCGGACACTGGTGTCTAAAATCGGACACTGGTGTCCAAAATCGGACACTGGTGTCCAAAATCGGACACTGGTGTCTAAAATCGGACACTGGTGTCCAAAATCGGACACTGGTGTCTAAAATCGGACACTGGTGTCCAAAATCGGACACAAGTGTGTTTTCATTTTGGTTTTTCTCTTGTTACTATCGTTGTTGTTGTTGTTTGTTGTTTTTTACTTGTTTTCCCTATCACAAATGCATGATCCCCTTTGTGTTAAGAAACATTTCTTTGTGAGGAATCAGAAGACAGATTCGTTCCTGTTTAACATAAAAACACTCTCGCCTGTACTTGGATTCTAACCTGAGTCACTCGTCGCCCCATCTTTCCCAGTTTGTCCTGATTCACATCTATCACCTCCCTGACAAAAAAGGGAGAGAAACCAAAAAATTGAATAAAAGGAAAATCCTCTGTAACTTGGCTTGGAAGAGGAAAGTGGGGAGTAGCGATGACGCAATGGTAAGAATGCTCGCTTCCTTCTTCTGGTGCCTGGGTTCGATTCTCAAACCTGACATTACATATGGTTTTAGCTTTTTGTTGATTCTCGTTCTCAGTCCGAGAGTTTTTCCCAGGGTTCTCAGCTTTACCTTCCTGAATTCAACCTGGCAGCGCTGACAAAGGCCTCTCTGCGAGAGTCTTACTTTTAACTTCCAATTTATCTATTTCTATATCAGTGATGATCCAGCTGTTTCTTCACTGAGTTATTTTAAATCAACTGAACCTCTTACATGTTTAATAATATTTCCCTGGCCCATGGAGCAATATCACGAAGATCGTTTGACATCATGAGAGGCTGTAACGTAAAAAAATATTACAGAAAACATCAAAATAAAATAAATGACCAATAATCATCTGTCTCCAAACTACATGTAAAATATCTACCAAGATCGCATCAAAGATCAAAGGACAATTACAGAAAATTGTGCCATAACTTACAGCAGCCAGAATTGCCCAGAGAGCAAACTGTGACTTAGACTGTTCGTAGCTAAGACCAAAATTTCCAATCAACAGCTGATGAAACAAAACATCTGGTGAGCAATTGATCATAACTCATATTCTACTGTGTAAATGAACGAGTGAGTTTATTCATGCCTGACATACGTACTGACCTGAATTTTTAGTTTCTTAATTTGCACCAATGAAGTACCATGCAAGTTAGTCCGAAAGTTATGAATTTTACGTCTGGTTGCTATTTTGAACTGTTTTCCCTTCAGTTTGGAATTTTCAATAGAAAGAGAGCATGACTTATAACATGAAGCAGGTAGGTCAGCTGAAACCAAATTTTAGGAATTTATAAGTAAACAGGCCCTTTCTAAGGTAAAAGCAACAACTTAGGAAAGTTCAAAAACGATGCCAGTTGGTTAGAGCAGGTCACTTGGTGCCCTCCACAGGCCCTTTTTGGATACTGGCCATCTTTGTTTGTGTCATGTATCCCAAATGAAAGCCTTCTCAAGTGGAGAATCACTTATCACTGTAGGGTGGAGGTTGTGGTTTCAAAGTGCTGGATATGAAGCTGGTGTGGCAGGTCTAAAGTCAGGGCTCATGGGTTGTTAGCGCAACAGTACAACATTGACAGGTAGTGGCTTTGAGATCAAGTGTAACACAAATGATGCCTTTAAGTCTCTATGCAGTTAGAACACCTCACCTGGTCGGGATCATTCCATTGTCCTGGTCCAGCAACAGGTATCATTTCATGTTGGTGATCACCATACCATTCAACAATTCTAACCATACTGAGCCAAGAATCCTTGGACATATGATAATAAAAAAGTTGTCAAGAACAAAGAGAAAGCAATAATGATGCAGTACAGGGATTAAGTACTAGAAGAAATTTTAGTTCAAAATGATGAAATAAACATCACTGCTTTTAGTAGTTACTTTATAATGATGTGTGTTACCTGTATGTCATTATAATTCCTCCATAAATTACAGTGCTTTGCAATGAGCTGGTAATTGGGCTGGCAAGCAAATTAAGAACATTCATAATCACAATTGATCCTTGCAGCTAATTTGCAATAATTACAAAGTAACAGCATAGGTGTAAAGCTATATTTTATATGTGAAAGTCCCTCCAATTCAATTTAAGTGGATCCTAAAACCCTAAAACTTGACAGAAAAAAGTATCTGGCTCCTGAGAAAGTTACTTCACTTCTGATTTGGTAGTGAAGGGTGAAAGTTGTCTGCAAATAAACTAAAAGTTATAATCTTACACAACTAACATAGAAACATAATCAAAATAAGTCTATGCTCTGTGACACTGATAGGGGCAGGCCAGTGTAGTGGCTAGATAGTTATTTAGCTGAGATTCATAAAAAAATTCATAATGATTGCAAAATTACCGTCATTCCACCCCACACTTGATACGCAGGCCAGCTACAGGAGAACACAATATGTCTCCCTGTTTCATTCAGTGCCCTTGTTACTGTGGGATAGCCCTCGTCAAATGTAAGAGGATCAGCAAAACAACCGTCCATCTTAAGATAATCCACACCCCAGTCAGCAAACAACTACAAATGAAAAACAAAATGGGAATATATATAACAGAGTGATGAATTTTATCTCTCACATGTGCCTCCGCCAGCAAACAGGTACAGCAGAAACTGCGACATCTATCTTGCTTGCAAACCACGGAAATTAATATTGTATGATATGCAAGTGGTAGTGTTTTCATTTGGTTTGAGTATTGTATTTTAAGGAGTTTTGCATGCAAATTGGTTTAACTGGGATACCATTTCAATGATGCTTCAGACAATGATTTTTTAGAGAGTATTATGTAACGGTAACCATCAGTGAGCAAAGAAGTACCTGCATGTCCTGTTGAATGTAGTCTATGCTTCCTGGATAACGCTCACAGGTTAGATGACCATAATCTAGAAGAAAACAAAGTTCAAGTCAGAGCAATTATTGTAAGAGATTGACAATTACTATTTTGACCTTGTACCTCTGGGAAATTTAGATAACATAAACGACAGCCATAATGAAAAAACTATGTCCGGTGTTCCTTAGTGTAGAGTGCTTAGGTTGTGGTACTAATATTACCTCTTGTTTAATTTTTTTCACCAACTAATTTCACCATGGAAAATTGATTTGTTAAAATAACAAATAAAACCAACCAGGCTACAGTGCTTGACACTTTTTATGGTCACTACATCATATTACTTGCCCCATCGGACAAGTCTTAGAGTTGTTTTAGTTGCTCACAGAGATGTTTCAAATGCCCCTGGCAATGAGGCAAGATTTAGTGTTGAACACTGGACAAGGTGGAAAAGATGTTACAGGGACAAATTTGGTTAAAACATAACAACAAAATCCAATTCCTGAGTGTTCTGCCATTTCATGAACATTTTACCTGCATATAATCCAAACTTGAGACCTTTGGAATGAATCTGAAGAAAATAATGATTGATAAAAGAAAATTCAATAAATCTGTGATGGAGAGTCGCAAATTCCAGAAAATAGTTGGAACTAAAGAGAAAGAGTCCTGGTATTGTCTGTTTTGCACAATAGATGACATTACTTTACAAAGAGGTTTGATCTGTACATCACTCAACTTATAATTTACTGTTAGAAATAATTTATTTCATTGGGGTTATGTGGGGTAAAAATCATCAACTCACCAGGAAGCTAGAGAGGAGTACAAGGGTTGGAGCCTGTGTCTAATTTAATTTAATTTAATTTATTAGCTTCGCTGACAAGTAGGGACCCCCTAACAGCTTGCACCAATTACTGTGG
This sequence comes from Stylophora pistillata, assembly GCF_964205215.1. NCBI lineage: Eukaryota > Metazoa > Cnidaria > Anthozoa > Scleractinia > Pocilloporidae > Stylophora > Stylophora pistillata. Next base: position 2,064,717 of record NC_142522.1, on the reverse strand, counting down.
GCCCTGGTACCCACCAATCCCACCCCAGGGGAGGACATCCATCACACAGTGATCTCGTGCGTGGGAAATTAATGTCTCCTACCCCTACCCTGCAGGAGACGGGACCTATGGTTTATTTGTCCTTATCCGAGAAGACTAGAATGTCTATCCATTTCCTGATATTATAGAAAGGTAGCACATTCTCCTCAGTAATTTTAAGACCTTGAGTGTTGGTCCAGCCTGGCTCAAACCCTCGACCTCCTGCTCAACAGTCCGGCACTCTATCCATTAAGCTAACCAGGAGGTGGTTGTCTCTCTTTCTTCCCACTGGCTTACATCCCCCCTTCTCCCAACCTCCTCCCCTCACCCCTACTGTGGCTCTAGTTTCCCTCACTCTGGCTCCAGTTCAGTGCCCAGCTTGCCATAAATTATTAGTTCACTTTGTTGTTTTTTTTCTTCCTTGCCCTGAGAGTTGTTCTTCCCATTCTGCTGTTTTCCTCCTCCCTCCTCCCAAAAACCAACACTCCAAATTCAAACTCAATCCGGAGACAATTAAAAAAGAGCCTGCTGCGGATGTGCCTCAGAGTCTAATAAATTCCACTCTACTATTATCTACCTTTATTCTTAATCATTATTATCACTTACATAATCAGCAAGCTTCTTAATTCCACTTGGAAATCTTGTAGGATCTGGCTGAAGATCACCTTCTAATGTGCGATTGTAGGAAGCCCAGCAATCCTGATATATATAAGTCACCACAGTGTTAAAATTAGGAGATATAATAATATTGTAAAGTGTGTTAATTTGTTATAAACCCTTTCACTCCCCAAGAGTTATCAAAAAGGAGTTTCTCCTTACAATTATCAGCACTCTCCAGCAAACAGGTGATGAGAAAAAGACACATACCACTTTAGAAATATCACTTTTGATTCAACACCAAATTCTCCTACCTTAAATGAAAAAAAATGTATCAAAGATAGAGAAGGGGGGTGCTATACAGATCTTGATAGTTTGGGGGTTAAAAATAAAGATGGTAGGAACAAAGAATTCTCACTGCTGTGGCTTTCATTGCTTCTCATCTATACTGTCAGGATTTGCTATGATAAATGAAGTTCCCCTCTTTGGAAAAAAACACCAAAAGCCAAAAGCCAAAAATTCAGTTTTACCAGAAAACAGTGGACAACAAAGTATACTATGTGTATATGTATACACCATGGCTAAAATCCAGTTTCATTATTTTTTATGATTTATTATTCAATTGGCCAGTTTAAATTCTGAACTACAACCTACTACACAGGTGAGGTGGTAATTATATATATACTAGTAACTGTCAACCTTACTACATGATAAAGTAAAGTCTGTTTACAAGCCAAGTAGCCCATCAGGCCTGTGCTTAACTCTGGTTTCTGTTGCATGAAGCAACTTGGAGTATTCTACTCTTCCATAGATGCCTAAGAACACAACACAATGTCCCCAGTGAGCCAGGGTTTGAACCCAAGACCACTTGATCCAGAGTTGTCAGGGCACTAACCATGAGGCCATCACCCCTCGCACTACTACATAATAACTTACATAATACCATGTTCTACACGCATCAAATCATAAGTAGCTAAAAAGTTTTGCATGGCACTCACGTCTATACAGACGTATTTGTATCCAGCTTTTTGAAAGCCATCTTCAGCAATGCGATCAGCCATTTGCATGAACAATTTTTCACTTCAGAAGAAAAAAAAATAACGATTTATAAAATACCAAAGAAGGAAGGTGAAATCTTAAAATCTAGTAAACATTATACTGTTTACATATCTAACCTCAAAAAAATGTTTTTCCCAGCTTTACCCCTCATTCACTAGGAATCTCAGAGTGTATATTGTGCACATTTCACTTCATCGATAAAAATAAAGTTCTTAAAAATTTCACGGTATGTTAAGAGGTATATTCAAATAATGAGATTGCAAACAAGTTTGAGCTTGCGCTTTAACGTTTTAGCGCCTTCATAGTACCCGGTATTTAAACTAAAGGCTTGTTAACTTTTACCTGACACAATTTTGTGGATCATCGTCACAGTCTATGTTACATCGAAATCTCTCCCATGCCATCCATCCCACTGAAAATAATGTCATTGGGAAATCATTTATAGGGTTGTTTGTTCAAATAGAGACTTAGTTTAATGAAATATGAAAACGCGTAGCACAAAAGTTGTGCATCCAGTCAAAACAGCTGATAGAGGAAAAAAAAACATTCTTGTATCAATATCTAAAAAAAAATACGGTCTCTTATTTCTCACTTATCTGCAACTAACTATTAAAGGCGTACTTGGTGGAGTGATGGCTAAGCCATTGTCAAGGGCATGTGCTGGAAATATGACCAGAAATTTTAAGAAAATAATCAAATTTCCAAACAGCGCCGACATGATCTTCCTCTCCTTTATCTAAAGCGCCAGCGACATCTATTTCTGCAGTCAGCGGTGACTTTTGAGGTAATTTTAAAGAGCCAATCAGCACAAAATATTTTCTAAATTTTTACCAATCAGCGATCACAGTTGACAAGTTTGAAAACAAAGCGCTAGCGATAATTTTCAAACTGACAAAGATGGCGGAAGACGCCAAAGAGAAGGAAGAAACCTGGTTTTCCGCTGAACTCAAATTTTTAGAAGCTGAATACGAAAGATCTAAGCTGCAGGTGTACCAGGATACGCTTTTCTGCAAACGTTCTATGGTAGAATTAGAGCTCTTGTACAAAAATGAGCAGCTTACAAAGAGTGTTCGTGTCAATAACAAACTCCGAGAACACGACTGCAGACTGAAGGTAAAAGTGAAAGACAATGGTGGAAGATCTAGTTATTTACCCACATAAAGTCATTTGTAGTTCTTACCTCATTGAATTTCGCACTTATGGTAGTCTTGATGAATTCGGGCGTCAATCTTCTCCCGTGTTTTTACTTTTAGGAGCAACTTGAATCCCTGTCAACAGAACTCAAGAACGCGACAAGCCAGCAAGAAACTGCTCAAAAGACACTGCAGGTAAATGCCGATTGCTAAGTCCTGTTTTCTCGAGCCTTCTCGGGATCGGCGAAATAGATCGAGATACTGTAATGTAGGGTCCATTTCGGGTAACCTGTGGAAACTCTCCTCCTCGGAAATCTTGACGCAAACGAGCCAACCCTAGGACCAAGGTTTATACATCATATATAGGTCTCAAAAAAGATATTTAAAATTTAATTTTAGAGTGTCTAGATTTTTTATCTATCTATCTTGCCCATTGTGCCTCCTAGCATGTAGGGCAGCAACAAAAGCTCTCCACTCCCGTCTGTCTTTGGCCAGTCTCTGGACTGGGTGCCAGGTAAGGTTGAGGCTCTTCAGCAAGAGCTGTTTTGGTAATGTCATCAGGTTCTTTCCTCAGTACGTGGCCAATCCATCTCCATCTTCTTTTCATTAATTTGTTCTCAATCCTCTCCTGATGACATGGAAGGGGGGCAGGGTTGGTGTAGTGGTGAGAGTGCTCGCCTTCCACCAATGTGTCCCGGGTTCGATTCCCGGACCCGGCGTCATATGTGGATTGAGTTTGTTGGTTCTCTACTCTGCTCCGAGAGGTTTTTCTCCGGGTACTCCGGTTTTCCCCTCTCCTCAAAAACCATCATCATATGAGTTTATTTAATTTAGATTTTATTTGGATTTACACACGACCCCACAAACTGTTCAGCTTTAAACATTATCGTGTCTAAATAAAGGTGTTATTATTGTTACTATTACATCTGTATCATTATTGTAAAAATCATTATCATTGTCATTTTATTCATGCTTGTTATAGCTATTATCACCATCATTCTAACTTTAACCCATAGGATGAAAAAATTCAGCATCTTCAAGAGAAGAAAGAACTGGAAGACAGAATGAAATCGGAGATGGATAGGAAAATTGAAAAATACAGAGCCACTTCGAGTAACAAGGAAAATCTATTGAAAAGGGAGATTATGACATGGAAGGTAATTTTCATGAAGCGTTTTCTAACAAACAAGAAAGTAAAAACTGCTTGCCAGCCTTAAAAGATGTATTCATTACGATGGTCCAAGTTCCGGAATTTATACACGTCTTAGAGAATAGTTCTTGAACCCCTCTCTTATGAAAACTCCTCCATTGCTTAAGCCATGCCTTAGTTTTTTTGTCATATTTTTCTATTTATTTCCGCAAAGGACAAGCAGGTTCAAGCATCTAAGGACGCTGAAGACCTTAGAAGGGAGTTGAAAAAGAAAAAAGTTTCAATGAGGGTAAATATTTTCTTTTTCCTTTCGCCATCTTATTCTTGAAGATTAAGGCGTTTTTGGTGCTGTTTTCCATTTTTTGAGCGTTTCCAGTCAGGCCCATACGCGCTACATGAACTGATTTTTCTCTTTATGGTCAGCTGCACGAATTCAGACTGGCTTCAATTCGTGTAACTGATTGCAAAATTCAGTCAGTATGACAGCTTTTCACACACAAAGTCATAGCACGCGAGACAAATTGTCGCGGCGATTTGTCGTGGAAGCAGTTCATACAGAGCCGGGCTTGTTGTTCAGACTTGCCGCTGCGCGATGCCGTCTAGTTGGCCCAGCCTTTCAGTGCACCCAAACGTAATCCAGAAAAACGAACGAATGCGAAGGAAACGCTTTCTGCAACTCAACTAGCTTCTGATTATTTGACGCAAACACGAATGAATCTAATCAAGGATCCGGTATTTTCTCTTTGGATCAAGACTAAGGGTATTCAAGCAAGGACTGATGTGAACAACGCTTCGACAATGACTCAAGTTGATTCTCAAAAGAGTAACGCCTCGACGCAAGTGCAGTCTTCAACTTCGATGAGCGAACTTTCCCAGGGGTCTAATTATGATGGCCAAGAGATTGGAAGAGATCTAAAAAATGGGAATGGAAGCGACAATGGAAAGAAGGATGTTGTGAAAGAAGATGGGAAAGTGAATAGCAAGGGTGGAAGAAAAAAAGCGGAACCGAAGAAAGATCAACGCAAAAATGAAAAGGGGAGAAAAGCGAAAGATAAAACTGTCCAAGACAATAAGAAAGAAAAAGAAGATGACAAATTTGGTAAGAAAATAATCGAAGAAAAACAAAAGAGTCTTCGAAAGAAGAAAGTTCTTTGTGATCATAAGGTTACATGTGAGGGGAATACTTCAACTCTTACAGGAAAACAAGCGGCGAAACCTCAGAGAGATTCAAGTACACTGAGAGAGGCGCCGAGAGAATTCCTTCAACCCAGCAACGTCAGACGTTTCTCCATAGCAGCCAGTGCTTCTGTAGAGGATGACGTCCCTTTTCAGTATTGCAAAACCCCGAGAAGGTTACAGAAATCACCAGAGATTGATAAAAATCTGGAGAAAGGTGAAGATAAACCTGGTAAAGAGGTTCAAGCTGAAGAAATAAAATCAATAAAAGAGAGACGTTGTGAAATTGTACGAGAGATGTTAAAACATGTAGTTGTTGAGGATACTGCAAACAGGGGAGAATTGGAAAGTGGCGACGAAGCAAAAGGGAACTTAAATAACCACGAATTACAAGATCACGAAAAGAAATTTGAGAAAACAGCTTCACAGAAGCAGATTCCAAAAAGTACGAATCCAGGGACTGGGGAAGAGAAGAGCTTATCCACTGACGAAGACAACGATTTCTTTCTTGATTTAAGTGAAGAACATAAACAATGGACCGGGGAAAATGAAAAAGCAGAGGAGTCTTCCAAAGATGAGCGGAATGAAGAGTTCTCAGGCGTCCGAGAACAGGATAAGAAAAAACGTAAGAGCATAAAGGAAAAGGGAAGCCAAAGACAAGCAACATCGGCAGAGGAAAAGCCTTCACCTGCGGAAGAAAAAGGGATTGAGCTGAGAAGTGCACATGGCAATAGAGATCATGGGTCAAGAAAAGTCTTGAGAAGGAGAGCTAAGGAAATTAAACAAAAAACAAATATTATTGAAGGCGAGACCGTGACAAAGAAAGCCAAAACCAGCGTCGAATGTCTGAAAGGTCGCGAACCCGCCATTTTGAAGAAATCATCACCAGAAGTTGAGCCATTTTCCCGTGACATTGAGATGCCATCAAGCGAAATTGATCGCCCGCGTGTTGACAAGTTACGCCCCTCACGAGGAACGACAGCTCACAAACCTCTTGACGGGACATCTCAACTACCGGAAACAGAAGTGCTGGGAGGGTTGAGTAAAAGGGCATCCGCTCATGGCCAACTTTTCAAAGATCTTGAATCGGATGAAGGGAAGTTAGTATTAAACGACAATCCAATCAAAACGGTCGAAGAAACATTCTCTGTCCATGAAAAACCCTCGCATAGCGAGAAATTCCAACGAGGGCTTGAAGTTAACAATGAAAAGGAGAAAAATGGCCTTTCCTCGAAGAACAGAAACTGGAAACAAAAAGAGGAGCAGTTACAAGCAGTTGATGATGTCACTGAATCAAAGAGAAAACGAGACGTACACACAACTGACGTGGATTCCAACACGCAACTAACGAGTCAGACTCATGAACAGAAGTCGCAGGACAAAGGTCGATCGAGAAGAAACAAGCAAGGTCCCCCAGAGGCAAGAGGCGAAGAAAAAATAACAAAGGGCTCAAAAGAAAACACCCTGCGTGGCAAACAGACGGGACAAAAGAAAAGGTAAGAGATCTTTCCTTATTTTCCTGAAGTTGATGAGGTTTTGTTTAGGAAGTGGAGATTTTTTTTGCGGAAAGATGATTGAAATTTTTCAAAAGCGTGACGATTCGAACCTCAGACCTTACGATTTTTCAGTCTGATGCTTGACCAGCTGAGCTACAGAACACTCGGAAATGAACCGGACCTTTCCAGGATCAGAGATGTACAGATCATTTTGAGGCATTTCAAGCTTATTAAGAGAAATCACTTTTTTTTTCCTAGTCGCTACTCCATCTCCATTGGCGGTTTCACTTACAATAAATCGTCTTAATTAGTAAGTACTCAGAATTCAAAAGCGCCCTCGACTGACCGCCGCCAATGAACGCCACCTCGAAAACGCAAATAAAAATTATCAACGCCGTAGCGTTTAATCAAATAGCTTGGGGGGGGGTCCAATATCATTGAAATTCCTTCTTCCCTTTTCCAACAACGGCACGCAGAGATGACGCCAATAAGACGAAACAACATCCGAGTGTTAGAAAGAAACAGTAAGTTTTCGGCGTTGAAGGGTATTTTGATACAAATACTGCTGTGAAAAACAGTGTCGAGACTATGACCTTGCAAAATATTCCTCAATGGATCACTTTCGTCGGGAATTTCAACTATGACAAGCTCAATAACAATACTGTCTTCAAGTTTAGATACTTCATTTAAAAATACCAGACGAGAAAAATCTTTCTAGAGGCAAAATGTTTATATTTCCAGTTTCTTCTCTTTACTTATTTTTAAAACGAAATATCTTTCCAAGGACTCCATTTGAAATGTATTTCTTTGTGCGGCCTTCTCACGAGGGACACTTGGGTCGTAGAAATCTCTTAGATTGTTCAAACTGTGCAAAACCTCAAACAAAAACAAAAAAATGTGGCTAAGTTGAACTTGAAAGATTCCATGACCCTCGGGGTATTTTGATAACCATCAGAAAGAGACACACTAGGTTGCCCATCATGTAACGACATCACTCAGGGCTTGTTGAAACTAGGGTTACTTGATTTAAAGTCAAACGCTCTGTCAATAGGGAGTTGAGCTCGTTTGTAGACACGTAAAATAACGTGATTAAAACCTCTGTTTTTGTCTGGTCTTAGGAAACCTATTTCGAGTGCTCGTGAGGTGTTAGCTCCGCCCGAAAAGCAGTTTGGCTCGACCTGCACCTCAAGTACTGAAAACCCATCCATATTAGACTGCACCAAAAAACGCAAGACTTTGTTCAACTCGCGAGAAAATTCGCTACTGGTTCAGAGGCCAGATGTACAGGTAAGCAAATGAAAGGAGAGAAGAAAAATAGAATTATGTGATGATCATGTTTTTTTTATCCTGATTCATTTTAGTATTTACATAATTTCTTTCTTCAAACAGATATCGTTTGTGAATAAGACTCTATCGAGAAGCCGTGCCAATGCTGGTATTCCGCCTTCCTTGTCAGCCTTCATGAGAAGTTTCATTGCTCCAAAGCTCAAGAAATCCACCTGAAGTCATTCCTAGCGGGCTCGACTTTTCCTGGATTCTTTCTGTAAAAAGACCTGGATCGAGCTCCTAGATTTTTTTTTTTTTTTAAAGAATGAGCAGAGAACAAAGCTGATAGTTGTCCAAAATTTCACCAATATATGATTATAATACGGTTTGGAGTTATGCTCTTAGTGGAACACTTTAAGGTCTTTTTGTTTACGTCGTAGCTCTCCAAAAAGGATATAAAAACAGGAAACGCTAAAAATAGCATGAACTGAGCCGACGTTTTGTTTTCGACGATCGGTTACAAAATAATTTACGTTCCCATTTTGAAATGCCCCACTGAACACGCCCTTGAAATGGAGTTTGGGCTAGACACAACTTCCAAGGTTATATATTACCGCGGTCAAAAAAGGGTTCGATCTTTCGTGACAATAACTTATTTTCCATCGTTAACTGAAGTTAAAAAAAACAACTGCAAATATGATTGATCTGCGTAGTTTGCTAAATACTTTTAACCGCAGCTATATTGTCGCGATGTTTCAACCACAAAACCTGCAAAGAACTCACAGACGGTCACACGAGAAGGCGAGAACTGAAGAGTATTCCAAACTGCGGAACTCAAGGTGACTGCTTAGATCCATTTCAATTTACAAATGTTTGCGTTGGAAAAAAAAAAACCTTTTTTGGAGGATGATTGTTTGTTTTAAACTGTATATGCAGCAACATCTTTGACATAGATCGTAAGAGGCCGGATCATGTGTCAATATTGATATGTTTTTCTTTTTTTCTCAGGGAATATAAGAAGTAACTTAGTGGCGTATATTAGCATGTGTTTACGCGCCTTCTTCACCCAGTCCTCTCCCCTTGATTTGAGAAAGTTTGTGCAATACCATTCACCACTGAACTCTGAAATTACGTGTAGCTCTTGTGATGGTACATTTATCAAGAGACCCCTTTTTCAGCTGTGCTTGTTTGTTTATTTTCCTTCCATTGCATGTTTTTGATATTCAATATTTTTGTAAGATGTTAAATTTGCATGAAAAGTAAACCCGCGTGTCATAATGATGTGAAGTGAGTCAGGTGCAATATATTTAATGTCTCTTTACCCTTTTAATTATAAAAAAAAATAACAAACTCCAACTTCCTTGCTGTTCCCCACAGCACCTTACCTGTTTACCCTTCTCCCCCTCGCTTCTAGACAAAATAACCGCAGTAACAAAAGAACCAGCAGACAGGTTGAAGAAATTAATTCGTCCCTCTGTGAAAGTTTCCTATTTCGCCTTCTAGTTTTCCATTAAGAGGAGGCGAAATTAAAACCATCTCGTATCAGCTTTTGAGCAATGCGCGTCGAATTAAAGCCTCTTATTAAGTGACAATATTTTGAAACCCGCCCTCTTCCGAAAAGCGTTTGTCAGACAGTAAACAAAGTTCTGAAACAAGCGACTTCTTTTCACAAGTTGTGGAATTGAAATTTGCATCTGAGGTTCCTCGAGGACAAGGTCTCGTGACGGTAAGACAAAAACTGTCCGAAAGATCCAGTCCGTATCAGGGTAGAATCCATTTTTCCTTTTTTTTAGCATTTTTATGTGATCGGTTTTAAAAATGCGATTTGCCTCCGGCTGATTGCGAGAAGTATCCGGTAAGGGGTAATTTTCGTCGACCTCCTGGAGAAACTCATCAATTTATTCAACTTTGCATTTTATGCCAACTAATATCAGAAACGGTTTTAATGTGCACCGATTGTTATATCAAAAGTTTGAATTCTACGTACCGGCACATCGATATCTAGTTCATTACAAGGATTGATGTTATTGCAATAAAATTTCGCGTTACAACGCGATGCTCGCGCGTGACTGACACGCAATGAAATCTTATGGCGTTCCGAGTGCCGCTCTGTCGATTCCAATTTTTTATTGCTTTCTTGACAGCGTAGTTTCTCTGAGAGAATCTAGAAATTAAAAAAAAATCGAAGGTTTGATCATAACTCACAAAGAAGAGTTGAGTAGAGAAAATGTCTTAATATTACACTCGATCTGGGAGGTATTCAGCAAACTCAAACATGCAGCTTTTATTCCTCAGAAATTTTCCGGAAAATATCCGTCATCTTCAATTGACGGTGAACAACATCGGACCTCCCTGGGACTAGTAAAAGAACGGGTGTTTTGTTTTAGCCCATCCAATAAACGAAATGTTAAACTGAATTTTAATGTTCTAAACTGTAAACAAGGTTTGTTAAGTACGAACTGTTGGTAGTTGTTCGTCAATTGTTCGGGAACGTTGTGAGGGCCATGAATTCTGAATTAACTGACAACTGTCATTTTACGCCAGAAAACAATGGGAAATAGTGGTTCTCTGAGCAGCTATATGTTTTTAGTAAATCGCTGGGGTCCCTCACAGAAAGACCTTTTCTTTGTTCTTTGTTTTTAAGTTACTCAAACAAAAGTTAGATGGCTCCCGGGTACAAAATAACAACAACGCTCCTTCACAAACTTAGTGATTCTTTATGCTGATAATTTTGTTCTTTGGGTTCGAAATTCTCCTTAAAAAGGGGAGAAAAAGGAAAAGGTATTTCAGTTCTTTTATATGAACATTTTCCAGTCAGATGAAAGACAGAAACTAAAGGGCTTTTTTTTTTCGTTTATAGTTTCATTTCCTTTTTCGTAATCGTTCAGTCGGTGACTGCCGGCTTTCTTGACCTCATTGTATGCAGTGTGGGTGTTTTCGTTCAAGAAAAAAATGATAGAGGTATTTTTTTGAGAACACCTATTACTTTTTTTCTGGAAAAATGTTCCAAAAACGCAGTAAAAACAAAGAATTTTATCTTTTTCATGCCATCTTACCCCAGCGTGATAACAGCTTTTGGATTTTGGCACGCGATGTTTTTTTTTTGCGAGGTGGTCTCTTCATAAAGGTGGTCGCCATGGGAGGCAAGGCTGTTGGAAAAAATTAGGATGGGCTAACTTCCTCGAAATTCTCTGAGGTAAATTATATAAGAAAATGTATTCTTTTTCTTTTTTTTTCCGATTTCTACTTTGAGCTCATGCACATCTGACTTCGCAGTTTTCTACCCGACTGCTGATTCATTAAAATTCAAAAATGCGTTTGTGATATCGTGTGATATCGCGTGATATCCGTAGGACGTCCGCTCAGCTGTCAGACCTGTTAAAACATTAAAATGGAGAAACGTGAACTGCATCAATTTGTGTGATAAGCGAGATGTGCTATTAAGATAAATGAGTCATTTTAGATCTTAAAAGCTGAAAAAATTCACCGACATTTCACCTGTTTGGCTATAATCGTCTTTTCATCCATCGTAGAAATATGATATGAGCAATTTCGGAAAATTAAAAAAAATGCAATCTATTTACAGATGAAACTAAAACTACGAGTAATATGACCAGTTTGATGTTTGAGCTTCTGAATTTCACTTGCCTGGATTGAAAGTATTCTCCATGCGTGCTCATTATCTTTAGCCGGTTGCCTCAGAAGAATAGCAATCTTTTCAAATAATTTCACTGACTGAGTTCATTCACTGCCATTACACAAAAGTTCAAGGAACTTTAAAATTGTTCTGTGGGTCTCGTTGGTCGCTGCACCGGAAACCTTATCTAGAAGGAAACTATTATAATCAAGAAGTTCTGAATTATATACGTCGGTGTAATAATTTGACTTGGACTGGATATTGCATATGATCATCCGCCTAAAAACACCCTTGTCCTGTTTGAAAAGGAAAAGGCAAATAGGTTTAAATTGAGTTCTTTGGAAAACTTCACGGAAGGACAAAGGTTTGTTTTGTACTGTTTTGTGTCCGTTTGTTTCGTTTGCATTATTAAGAGAGAAGTTCGATATTCAATCGAAAGAAAGTCACGTTTATAATTAAAGACTTTGGAATATTAATTTCCCAGAGCAATTAGTCACTGTTGTAATTGATTCTCTAAATGAGTTCTTCGCTAAGTTGTTTTTTCGAGACAAGAAACGTTATTAAAATATAAAAACCTTCTTTAGACTAGACAGGTGAGAGAGAATGGTTGTAATTTGGAGAAAAGATTTGGATGAGACATAACAGTGAAGCAAAAGAAAAATGGCGAAAGAGATGATTCTAGGTAAACAGGAATGGATAGTCCAAAAAGGTTTCAGCCAACTAACAACCGAGGCGATTATTATAAAGAAAAAGACAGGGTAACTCGTTAGATGTCAAGGCTGTTGTGAACAAGTCGTTAAAAAGTTAGTGCCTTAAATCGTGGGAACCTTTATCATAATTTTAAAACATGATAAAAAATAGCTTTTCTCTTAGTGGGTAGATGAAAACCTGTTGAGCAGGTTCATTGCTAAACCATGTTGACTTTACAACGCAAGCATCTACATTTACAAAGCTAACGCCGAGTTACCAACGAATTGTTCTTTTCCCCTTTTCTTTTCTAAAAGAGCTCAATAACAGCTACAAAAGTGCTTTAGTCATCGATATTTAGGCCGATATTCATGCAAGTTATTCATCGATATTTATGCCGAATAAATGCCAGTTTTAATATTTGAACCAGACACGATTTGTATTGCAGAACAGCTTTCACTGAGATGCCAGTCCTGTGACTTTATCATATGCTCTCTTCCAACGAACAAGGACCCTCGTCAATCACTCCCAAAATATTTTTCTGTTTAGTTATGGTTACGCCTCTGTGATATTTTTTTTGTGCGAGAGAATGCTCATCGTGCTTGATGTCTGAGTCTTATTTATCTCAAGTCCTTGGAAATTAAGTTCCTGAATTTCCTATCGTACTCAAAACAATATAAAGGTTATTCAGATTCACACGAAAATGAACATTTGAGTCAAATTGACCTTAAAATTTTTATAATTAAGGGTAAAGCGAATTTAATGATAAAACTTCCGACAAAGTTCGGTTTTCTGTTGTTATTGATATTGAATTCGGTTTTGAGCCCAAAGTCGTGGTCCACATTTGTGTGACCGAACTTTTGGTCCAATCTTGCGTTTTAAGATGACTCTTAACGAAACTTATACCTTTTCAGTCAATATTTCAGGTCACTGGAGGCGTTTATTCATGAGAGAGAGCTTAAAGTGGCAATGCACACAATCTGAAATTATCTCTTTTGTGGTGCAGGCCTCAACAGAAGACTTGCCACACGTGGCTGAGAAAAACAAACCCGTTATAATAGCGAACATTTGTTCTTTGAGAGCAGAAGTCTTTCTGTAGTGATGTATTCTAGTGGCATGTGTTTACATTAATTCTTAAACAGCCACCTTCCGTTGAAGTATGCTTTAACAACCTTATTTTATATTCAAAATAATTATTTCCTTTATTTTGGATTTTTTAGTCACAATTAGTAGCTGGCCAAATTCATCATTTCAAGTTATCTTTAGTTCATATAAATAAAAGGAACCAGTTTACATCAAACTCCACTTTGTGACATTAAAAATAATGTTTGTGTTAAAAGAATCGGTGTAAAAGCGAAACGAGGTGGCTAGGTTTGGTGTAAAAACCTTGAAATATTTCAAAGTGTGTCTATATACAAACCACTAATTCAAAACTAATTGCTCGTAAAATCAATCTAACAGAATGCAAATGGACTACGACACTAAATCTACCGTGTCCTGAATAAATTTCGGACCGCCCTATTCATTATTTAATAAAGTTTCGATTGTTTTGCTTGAAAAAAGTGACCACAACAATTCTGCTTTGCGACAATCTTGGTAAACCCTCTTGAATTTGATGTGTCGCACACTTAAAGGGTTCTCAAAGGAACCAATTTTCGGTTGAATAATTTTTTTTTTAACTCAAGCCTCGCTGCTTTTTAAAGTTGAGGGCGCCAGATTAGTTGTAGTGAAGAACTAATTAATGGTTATACAAGGACCCCTGCTGACCTCGCGGGGCTAATTTAACTGATTGTAAATGTGGCGAGAACTATCAATATTAGTTCGATTTTTCCAGACGATAAACGCTATCAATTAGAACAGTTGAAACCTCGCTGAAGAGTAAGATAGCAAAAGGTCTTTTACCGGTGGTTAGAGCGAGAAGAACTTGATCTCAACTGATTGAAATGAAAGATTTCTTCTTTTACGTCGGAGACATCTTTTCGTCGAACAAATCTTGCCTAGCGCGAACACTTTTTGTCTCCTTGAAAACTTGATAGGTCTTCGTCGACAGCTTCTTGAGATTCCAACGACAGGGTCAACGAATGAAAATCTTGATCAAATCCAAACGATATTTTCAAATTATCTTTGTGCACTTGGCACAGAAAGAACTTCATTGGAATTCAGTTCACGTAGCTTCACAGCAGCACTTCATGGGTTCCACAAATAGTCCTTGTTTCTTAGGCCGCGATGACTTGTCTTAATCCGACGATTCAAAAAGAAACTGTCGGTTTCTCAACAGCTTGTAAACAAGTGTACATCGTGCCGTGAATTCTGAGTTGGTCAAGAAAACTAATTTGTCCGTAATCAGCTAAGACCCAGTTGGAAATTGAAATGTGTTCATTTTTTGGACAAAAATGACCCACTGCGTCCTAGCCACCTTATCTACATAACCTCAGTCTCCCACAGATTTTAATTTTCTTTTCTGGATTCCAAACAAACATCGCTGCTTGTCGTATGTTATTACAAACTTTCTTCCATGCCAGGGCTTAAATTGCGCCGGATAATTCCATTCTGTGACAACAGCGGGGCACGACCTTCAATTGAAGGATTGAAACTGAACTCCTTTGAACAATAGTTGAATGCTGTTTAACTTCGAGCTCACAGACGAAATTTACTTTAAAGCATCACAAGAAATTATATAGTATACATTTGCAGATTCACTTTTTGATAAACTGGTTAATTTTAATTTAAATAGCTCAAACGTCAGGGGACGTCTTACAATTTCACCGAACAGCCTTTTTTGAGTTAAAAAGTGATGCAAGAATTTTTTAGCCACAGTTAGTTGAAGTTCAGTCGGAGTAGTTCAAATTTAATAGGCAATTTGTTGAGCAGTTGGAACTCGTTGCAAACTTCTTTATTAACACTGGTAAAACAACAGGAAATTGACTCAAAGAAAGGCACAGTGAGAATTTCACATGACTATACTGTTGATTATGGAAAGACTGAAAATTATTTCTCTTTTCCAAGAAGGCTCTTGCTGCGTCCCTAGAGATTCTTAACCATTGTGATTCAATTTCACACGCTGCGCGCTTGCTAGTGAAATATGCGTTCTTGAAGCGTTCTTAAGATCTCAAATGATACCACCGGAAAAAGATTTTTGTGTCTTCGCGACGTGAAAGAACACCAATATTCATTAGATGTGGGCGTCACAGCATATCAATGGATAAGGATTTGGCAGGTTCGCAGCACGTTGTTCGCATTTCAAGACCGCTTCTTCACTCCTCGAATAACTAATTTATGTCATGCTCTCATGACGAAAAAAAAAACGCGTTTGCAGTGCGTGTTAAAGACGTCCGAAAACGAAGAAAAGAACATTTTACGCCCTTATTGTAGCATTATAATTCTGTTATTTTGGTTTTTGATAAGCTTTTATGTTATCTTTGTCTTAAGTCCTCCCAAATATGACATTTGTAATTTTTCGAAGTGTCGAACTACAAAAGTATAATTAAGCTAAATCAACAAAAGTGTGTAATTAATAGCTTGCGTGGTTTGGCCTATCTATGGAAGGATTTGGGAAGCTTAAAAGCTGTCACATGCTGTCACTTGGAAAAGGACTTCTGCTTGGTTTCGCCGCGAAGATTTTATATGCAGCCGTATGTGGCAGTAAGCCCTAACAAACTTTTGTTGTTTGAGGTTAGAAGCATGACTCGGAATCCCCCAGTGGTAGTGTCAACACTCCATCCCCTTTTGTAATTTTTAAGACGTCTCCGCCAGTAAGCGAGCGAGGGAACAAAAGGAGAAATGATGAATGACAACCCGCTCAATTATGTACGAGTTCCGCGCTGGATACTGGCTGCCGATTGGTTTGTTATGCAAGGGTACTTTGAATAGCCGCGGGCGATAATTCTACCCAGCGCCGACCAATGACAACAAAGAAAAGAACCCATAGTTAATTACAATGACAGCTGCTTCGGTGGTTCTACTGTGACGGGAAACCACACTAGGGGGCTACTCAGAAAATGACAGCCCCCTATAAGAACTCGGCTTTTTTTCCCAAGCCCTTTATTTGAACGTGGCTTGGCTAAAGTAAGTGTTTGCTGTAAGATATTCGCGGCGATATCGCGTTCGTAACTCGTGAAAAGTTTTCAATCGCCTGTTAAGGGTCACTTGGGGCGGCGACGGCCTTGTTAATCAGTATCTTTGTATTGGAGCTGTCAACTCTCTGATTGATAAGTGAATTGAGTCATTTGGTTTTCATTCCCATCAAGCAAATTGGCCTGGACCGGATCGGGGCGATCGACTCCCGAGGAAAGGACAAAATTGTGACAGTGTTACATGGTCTACATGCAGTTATGTGCGACAGTTCAGACGGCGGCCTAAAAGGGACATGAGTTTTCGATTTAAAGGACGAAAAACTGACTTGTGCCGCGTGTTGCTCAAGACTTGTTTATTTCCGCTTCTACGTGAGTAGACTCTTCAATCGAACGCTCGATCGCGCGTTCGTTACTATTCGATACGATTCACCGAGTAATCCTTATGTTATGATGGCTTTAAATGTAAATATACTCACATTACTCGTTCTCTCATTTGTGCTCGTAGTGCTGGTTGTCACAGCAGAGACACAAAAGTGTACGCAAGTAATCAACGATCTCTGCACACTGCCATACATAAGGACTGTAGATGCGGTCGATTCTGAAAACAACCAAGAAATCTGCACCGCTTTGGCTGTTTATTTACGCTGCGTAGAGGATGTTAAAAAGATAGTGAAAAGTTGCAGATCAGACCTTCATTTTCTTACAATATCGACTTTGATACCAATGAAGATGAAAGCCCGAAATTGTGGAAATATTTCTGTAGCTACAAATGAAACAGCTCTGCGCAGTACAAAGTCTCCAGCTACGCTAGCGACGAAACGACCTGGTTGTTTGAACTTTACATCTGAGGACTTCAAACCTTCTAAAGAACAAATTAAGCAAAACCCACACCATTTTCGACTGTGTGCGTTATTTGGGGACCCACATTTAAAAACATTTACGGAGAAACGTCAAACTTGCGTCGTTCAGGGAGCATGGCCGCTTATTGACAACAAGTATTTCTCTGTGCAAGTTACCAACGTACCTCTGGTGGCGGGTTCCAGCGCTACAGCCACGAACACCGTAAGTACTGATAAATTATTTTGAATTTGTGCACTTCTTTACACGGAACGTGTCCAAACAACACAGGCTTTTGAATTATGCATACACGTCCAACAGCTTACGGCTTCCTTACAATTCAAATATGGACTCCAACTGCTTGACAGAAACACGGCATGTCTTCAGCGCTGTGCGGCTTGTCAATTTCACAAGGTGTGTGTTTCCAGATGGGTTTGCCAAACGGCTGCGGTGTCAGTTTAGTGCACAGCCATTTCATTCATTAACCGTTTACTTTTCTAATCATATGTAGCACTGACCGATCTCGTTCGCTTTTGTGATGAAACTAATCACATATCATCATGCAATTTGTTCCTGAAATAAAGCAATCCATCATCACAGCTCGCACAAGAGGCTGCCAAAATTGATGGATCGCGATTTGGTCACTGTGTATTTTGATCGCTATACTCGTACTTTCTCCTTTAGATCACGGTGCTGATAAAAGCGAGTGGAAAGGGCTGCGTAGATCAGAAAATATATCGGGCCGAAGCGGGTTCGCTTCCCGCTGAGTTCCACGATGGAACACAACAGACTGGACCTGCGGATTGCCCCGCTGTAATCTATCCGAGGAAAAAGGGACGTCGAGTTCACATCGAGATTAAAATCTGTTACATCAGCACCACCATCATTATCCGACAGGTCGGAGATTTTCTGACATTTCACGTTAAAATCCCCGAGCAGCTTCTGTCTACGAAGACTCCGTCTACGGGACTCTGTGTAATGGGATGCCCTGATCGCCAAAGAATTGACTACCGAGAGCTATTATCATATACGGACGATCAACTCGCAAAGATGCGTCCGCGGAGAAGCAAAATGTCGCGCGCAAAGGCCCATGCTAAGTGCACTGAAACGAAAATCACTGGCTTCTATCTAGATTCATGTTTATTTGATCTTTTAACAACGGGAAACGTGAATTTTACAGCCGCTGCGTGGCACGCTTTAGACGATTCATTCTTGTTGGATGAAATTGGAACATTGAGGGACCTACAGTCGTATAATACGACGGAACCACGGACAGACAAGCCAACACAGCCAACTAGAATACCAGTTTCAAGTACAGAAACACAGTCTCATTCATTCTCTCTTCTCACGGTTCTAGTGATCTCCTTGTTCATTTTGGCGAGATGACAGAAAGCCGAAATGCGCGTAATTTCAGTTTCAAAGTACAGTAATTTATGATCTCTATCTTCGATTTTTATCTGTGGCCTGTCAAGAAATTCCAGTTGAAGTGAGATTATTTTCAATCTTTCAAAATCTCCTTGTAGTTTTGAAGAGCGCGACGCATTTTTTGAGACGTGCGGACCGTAAATGGATCGGTGGTAGATATCTCGCGAAAACGAAAGATTGTTTATGAAATTATCAGATATGTACATACCGTTTGTAGGGAAAAAATTCGTCACTCGAGTATTAGAGACATACATTTTTATATCTTTATGCCAATATTTTTCGTCGAGCACCGGATCAGAGGGCAAGTACATAGAAATTTATTTGTTTTATACATTCTCAATTAATTTATGAAATCCACAGTACAAGCATTTTGACAATGCACATAAGACACACACACACGCCGAAATGTTCGAATAAATCTGATCATCAAATGAGATCCGTGTAGTTGTGTTGCAAAGAGTTCCTGTGTGATGTTTTGCATTTTCCGCGACTAACCTATATCGTTCTCGTATTCTATTTCCCCTCAATATATTTGTTCATGTTTGGTCTTTCACCAAGCCCCTCCTTGTTTACTGCGCCATATTCTTCAGAATTATCGCGTTTTTTCGCCCATTGACGGTTTTTCCACAAAAAAGTGACCTTATCATGGCGAAATCTTACCCGATGACTCAAAACGGAAAACGCGGCTTGCCGATGTTTTCTACAGCTAAATGTTTAAGATCGAGTGTTATTAATTTCCTCATCTAATAACGGTTGTAATACATGGAAATATTATGAATAGACCTCGATCGAAGAATATGTATATCTATAGAATAGTTTTTAATTGAATCGTATTTCGTTACAGTTCTAAAAATTCAAATTTCAAGAAATAACAGCACAAATTTTTCAGTCGCCACAATCGAGTGTGCCTTCCGCCGCGGGTTTGTTTTTCTGTCATTGCCGCGTCAACTCGCTGGGGGGCAGTTGCAAAATTCCCAAGAAATTATCAGAGGTGATTTTGTCAGGCTACTAAAAGGAAATTATCTAGATAAAGGACAGCTAAGAAAAGATAATTACATGGCTTATGATAATTTCTTAACAGGGAAAAAAAGGAACTAACAACGTTTTTAAAGAATGGCCTCTGTAAGAACGTTATAATCCAGCAACAAATATTTACCCCATTTTGAAGTCTTGGTTTTAATTATCGAGTCCTGTTTTATCGCATAGAAAGGATTCGCGTTGAGTCATTGTCACACTAAACCTGTTCACGAAATTTAAGTGTTAACATCGCATGGTTTTTATACTTCTTTTTTGCCGAAAATTACTTATAAACGAGAAACGAGAATTAGCCTGATCGATGAAGTAGGTCGCTGTAAATTAAACCAGCGATCACTTGGGTCGACAAATTGCGGTGTTTACGTTTTGTGAGATAAAAGCAATTAGATGAGTGTTACAGCCTTCTTCGGTATCCATTCTTATGCTTATTAAAGCGAGCTTTGTGAAGCTTACACAATTTTCGAAATCTTGTTTTATTTCCATAACCTTCACCTTTCTCGCAGAGTTGATCCAAGCGACAAAGCTTTGAGGATATTTTTCTGACATTTCATGTTTTCTTGCTCTACTTTTAGAAATGAACATATGGCAAAAAGATGGCCCGCGCTTATGGTGGTTTATCATGTCTATAGGCGGTGTTTTATGTCCATACAAAGCGTAAACATTGTTCTTAAAGAAGCATTGACTTCACTTGTCATTCATCGAAGTCTCAGTCTTGCCTAATTATGTCAAATTTCTTTGTTTCGCATGTTGTATCCTGAACTTACTTGTCGCGTAGTACAACGCCACCGTTCAATAAAAGGGACCACAATTTTCACCATCAAATATCCAAATTCTTTTATGCTTTAATGTCGTTAACCACTTACTTCGTACGCAAAATGATTTTAACGTATGTTCGTAAATTAAAGTACTCCAATTTAACTGCAATCCATCTTAATTTTTGGGGTGGAGTCTTGAAAGCTCAAAATCGACCCCACCGGAAGATTGATTAATTATAGCGCGCTACTGATTTGTACTGTACAAAATAGCTCCAAATTGGATCTTGTCTCCAAATAAACTGAACTAGACTGTTATCCAGAAGGGTGGCTTTATCTGCCACATTTTATTAGCCATCCCCTGTCCTGCCATGGTCGCCAGTGACATTCAATGACCTCGCGAAATCTCTTCAAAGACACACAATTAAAAAGTTTATTGGAAAATTAGTACGAGAGTAAACACTTCGCTTAACATATGAAAGGCTCGTGACTACGTAAACAGAATCCATCCCGCGGCTCTTAAAAGGAGCAAAACTTAAGGAAATATTCAATTTTAAGTTATGAACTGCAAACTAACACGAACGTCTGAAAAGGCGTGCGGCAAGATACACTAATATTTCTTTACTTTGACCCCCTAGAGCCGTGCTATAGTGTCTATTGAACTGTTTTGTGTCGATAAACAAAAGAAAGCTCACTAAGTGCTTTCTGTTCGCGCTACGATTTGCAATTCATTTTTCATACGATTTTATCTTTAATTTCGAACAAAATAGAGCCTCGATGAGCTTAATCTGGAGCACAAAAAATCTGTTCAGAGAAATTGTACAACGGGCAAACACGCAGAGGAAAGGCGCTTTCACGAAAGAAAAATTTGTTTTCCAACTGGTGCATTTGTAACAGCCATGCTGGAAGAACGTCTGAATTTTGGCAGCTGCAAAAACAGTGTTGCTACGATAGTATATGAAAATAGACAGCGTAGTTTATTACCCCTTGCTCAACAGATGGGTGGAATTTTCCTCCATTTTCAATTGGCTGGGAAGATTACGATAAAAGACAACAACTTTTGGATGTAAACAAAATTTTTCTTTTCGTTGTAAGGTAAACCTTGATGGTAGCTCTATTCATGAGAAATAACGAGAACAATAGAGGTTAAACCCGCCTTATTCGACCACACGTGTTTTCAAAATGTTCAGGATTTTTCCGCTCAATTTCACTCAGTGGTAGTATAGTTAGGCCCACAAAATTCCGTCTGGTTTCCAAGACAATCTTTTCCACCCATGATGGGAAAAATTCCACTTCAAAAGTTTCATGTAAATGATAACTGATAACGTACAGCTTTCAATGAAATATAGAGTTTGAAATCCAGTTCCGAATGAGTGCATCCTTGAGGAATAAAGTTAGATTGGCAGTGTTGTCTTGGTAACTGAAGCCTGTTGCATTCGGTAATTAGTCTTCGACTGAGGAGTGACCGTTCAGACCATTTGAGTTGAACGAGTGCTTACCTATGTAGGGTGGTCAGTTTGCGGCTTGCTGAATTAACCACGACAGAAAAAAAACTAAAAACAGGAGTCGTTGAGAAAAAAAAAAATCACAAAATAATTGCGGTATTACCCATTTTTCTGTGTCCGCTGAGCGAACGCGTAAATAAGGTGATTTTTTAAGACCTCAATAGCACTTTCGTCCTAAAGACGAGCCCAGTCCTCAGATGAAATAGAGCTGTCAGCTTACGTATGGCCATCGGATGTCAAGGTATGGATATACTCCTCGATCGAAAATATTTTCATGGATCAAAACTCGAGGATTCTATTAAAGACACACTACTGAAGGTGTGTGGTGAATTTAAAATCTCTAAAATTTTGTGGTTACAGCTTAGATGATTGAAATCATCCACTGGAAACTGAATGACTCTTCTATAATCAAGTTCAATCACGTATAGAGATATTGTATTTATTTTCGCACTAAACAGAGTGCTTCCGTATCAAAACAGAACTGAAAAGTAAGTGATGAAAAAACTTTTAACACGATCGTTTGTGCGAATTTATACCGGAAAAGAGAGGTCCAACCTAAAGGAAATACTTTGTTCTTTGATCAGTTGCCAAAAATGAAAAAAAAGAAAAAATTAACCCCGCAGAGAAAGAATCGTAATAAAGAAAAAAAACACAAGATCGCTACGATCCGAATTATCCTAATACCAATATTAATTCTGTCAGGAATGATATCCATTTCACGTAAGAAACCCAACGATCAAAGTTAAATTTCCCCATTAGCACATATCATGGGATATTTTAAAGTTGCACGCGGCAGACTTTATGTTAGAATTTCCTTGTATGTTTGTAAAATAGTTAATCAAGATGAAAATTTGGTCTCTAAAGTCAAACACGTACAACTGAAAAATTCCTGGTTTAGATTTTTTTCCTCGAGAAAAGAAGCTCTTGACTTTGCTGACCTGCGTAAACAAATGACAAACGCCCTTTGGCATAAGCGTCAAAAAAAATTTAAAACCCCTCTGAAACTTAATGCGGGGCAAATATTCGTTACCGACCCGTTTCGTTTTCTGCCCACACGTTTTTACCGATTTTCAATTCCTCGAGTAACATCGGAAGCAAAGAGAAATTGCATTGTGTTCAATCCTGCCTTGCATGTATCTCAATGATTGCAGTTCTTGGAGCACTTTAACTTCAAGCTTATTTAAGAATAAAGTCAGTGAAAAGGGAAAATACTGTTTGTAGCTATCCTGATATCAAGCCGGCAATTGCAAATGGTATTTCTTTAGTCCGAATGTGGACGATAGCCGCTGCCCAGAGGCTGTGACTATTTGTTAAAATGTTGGAAAGTGTTATTTCCCGAAGTGACACCTTAGCAATTGGTATTCTTTATGCAGCTTTCGCTGAGACCACTGCAGTATTAAACCTCGTTCTTAGAGAAGAGACGGGTTGTAAACCAGCTTTGTAAGTTTACAAAGCTGGTTTCTCTCTCAAGTGAATTTTTTAACTGACATCGACGTGTATGGGCTCTTCGACGGAACGCAGGCCTCCTTGAAAGAACACCACAAAAGTACTTCAAGATTTTGCCAGAAGTATAATTATAAACAAACCCGCGTCAATAATTTGTCAGCCTGAAAAGACTGCAGATCTACAATGACCAGGAGTGCATTGATTGGCAGAAGTGTGAAAAACAAACAGCCGAATTAAGAATAATTTTTCTGTCTGGAAGTCTGTTCAACGCGTATTAAGTAGATTGTTTGGGGCATGAACCCCGCCCAGAAGGTTAATCCTCAAAAATGTTGAAGTCAAATGGCTTCCAAGTTTTAAGCGGTTTAAAAATTAGATTTCAAAATTCTGTTGACAGCGAGCAAAAGTTTGGATTTAAAAGTGTTAAATTCTTGTTAAGTTGTTTATAAGCCCCTTTGGCACGTTTTCTCGGGATTAAAAGAAACCTCTTTTAACGTTTCCGGATTAAACGTAAAACTGAAATCAAAGAGCGTTAAGCTGTTTATGCATCATCCAATTCTCACTCTGGCCACAGTTTTGCAACTATTTGAATTCTTTACAGGAGAGCTTGGGGTTAAAGTGGACATTTAAGAAAGTTTCGCTGGGATTCTCATTTTCTTTCCTTTACGTAGCCAAAATCAGCAAATGCTTGAGCGTATCACTAACGTATGTACGGGTGCACTTTGAAAATTTTTAAGCCTTCGAAGGACTGGGAGGGAGCTGGGAGCAAAATGACCCAACGTAATTGGCGCTTATTGACAATCGGATCTGTAGACATCGCGTGATGTCTTGAGCCCGAATTGCATGCGTTCACTTTCTGTCTTAAACGATCAAAAATAAAATGTGCTGCTAAAGATTTTGCCCACTATTTAATTGAAATCACAAAAAAATATGTAACAAAATAAAAAACCAAACAAAAACAAAAACGTTCTTTTTTCGGTTCGAAGACTTTCCCTAGTACTTAATACAATGAATCTTACCAAAAGTTTCCTTTTTCTCCATAATGCGAGCTTCAGAGACAAGAGGATTATAAAATCACGAGTTGAAAGGTATTTGTTTCCTTTTTCTACAACAGTTTGTATTTTGTGGCTTCTAAAACGCCACTGGAAGCGTTTCTACACGAAGGAACTTGAAAATTTACTGGGCGGACAGCTATTTATTGAAGTGTATTTTAAGCGAAAGCATTATCGTCGTATTTTTCATATTTTGGAAGCCTCTTCCTCTGTCACTAGGCTGGGGGCCTTTTCAACCACTTAATCTGCATCTCAGGACAAGAAAAAACTTAGATGTTTATTCCGAGTTCTTCTGCAATAAAATTGCAACGCTTTGTTACAAAAAAGACCACATACTTCCTTTAAAAAAGCGCGATTCAATTAACCAAATGCAATCTAAAATTCTAATAATTGGCGTGACTGAAACTTAACCTAAGGTGACTTTTTGCTTTGAAAATTTGTTTATTAGCCGTATTTCCACCTTTAGAAGGCTTACACGGCTATCACACGAAAACGCTGAAAGTGCGTCATCGTCTTTTAAGCCGGATGTCCATCACAAAGGTGTCATATAAAAAACATTTTCAAGTCTTCCTCTCTCTTAATATTGTGCCGGGTAGCAAGGTCACAGCTTACGAATGAGCCGTTGTTAACAATTTTGTAAACATTTTAAATCAGGCATAATATTCAGAAATATTTACAATTTAAAATGGCCGACTTCCTCGATATTCCGAAGGACTGAATCTCTAAATCACTTCGCTTTTCTATCTCACATAACTGAGATATCTGAAATAAAGGGCTTACTTTACCCTGGATTACTGTATGAATGAAGAACTCTCTCTATTCGACGAACGCTTATTATAAATATCTAGTAAATAACTGAACTACACAATATTCTTATTAAATCTAAAATCTGTTTCTTTTGGGTTGGAAGTGCGCTCATTTTATTTATTCCGGTCGACTCCCGCGTGGCTTTAGTCAGAATCGGTATTGGGCGATAAAACACGCCATAACAGCACAATGTTTCAAAACAATGACCGGATGACAATTCAGAATATTTTGTGAGGGACTTTGAGCTTAGTGGGGGATTTTGGCGGAAGTAGAAAAGACGGGGAAGGACTTCATTTTCCCCCGGAATCCTGTGGTGATTTAAACTTAGAGCTACTACACGAAAATAACAAACTCATTCGTGACAGTTACCAATAGTTCTTCATTTAGGTCCCTCGTTTTTGGCCAGTTATTTAAATAAACAAGAACAGAAGTAAGCTGACCGTCAAAACAGCGAAAGAACAACGACAACAACAACCACAACGAAAATAAACAAAGAAATCATTCGTCATTTGAACTAAGTTACATAATAGCGTCTAACTAATATCTGCAGGGGTTCCAATCGGCCGTAGAAGACTGAAAATTTTGGGCATGTTTTCTGTAATTTCCATCATGATTGCAGCAAATCTGCGAGGATCATATCTTCACCTGTATTAAGTTAAGGCTGGATGCCGTTGAAAGATGGTAGACACGTTATTTCGCGGCGAAGCTCTGTGGTTAGACCACGATACAACGTAAGCCAACTCACGCGCAAGGCTATCCAATGTTACAAAGTATAACCGAGGGGACGAGGTAATTTAGTATTATCAACCGAGTTGATAATGTGAAATAGCAATCGTAAAAAGTTTCTGAGTTGACGTTTCGGGCGTTAGCCCTTTGTCAGAGAGAATGGGGAAATTATGGGTTGTGTGTTTCCGATACTTTTGGTGGGAACATGGTTAAGAGGATGACAAGAAGAATTTAGTTAAATGAAAAGCGTTCCTTGATTCTGAAGGGATTACGAGTGCCGATTTTAAAGATAAATTTTTGTTCTGGAGTTTTGCAGCCTTCAAAAAAGCCCAGAAATGGTGACCAGGGACTGCTTACGCGTGTAAATATTTATCATGATGAGATTGTGGAACGAGTCCCGCCTGCTTCTTGAGCCTTTTAGCCTCAGTCGTGGCACAGTTCTAGGTCTGTTAGCTTCATAAGCAGTACTAGGCACGCCATAAATACGATGGTAATTCAGTTTAACTGCGATTTCGCCGAGACTGATGAACTTCGGTTTTTATAACAAAGCGAACTACATGAACGCGGTCAAACTAAGTTCCGTTGTAGCAATTCTGTCTTACCGCAAGAACACGACCTTGAAACGTAATAGCCATTAGCACTTTTCTTTCAACCGGTGTAACTTTAGTTGATGATGTGGAGGGGTTAAATACAGGGCGTAAAAGCATTTGTAAAAGTTTTTCGGTTGGGAAAAGAATTCAAAACAGTGAGGACTCAGTTCCCACTTTCCAGTAGCACCGTGGGAACTTTTCGTATGTTTCAATATTTTTATTCCCGGTTTTAAACAAGTTAAAGCAACAGCTCTCCTCAGACTTAAGGGTTAAATAGCCGTTTGCGGAGAGTTTTCATTTCATGTCTGCCTTGAAACAATCTCCTTGAAGAATCGTTTTATAGTGGCAATCAGATTCAGTTGGGCATATTCCCACGCTTCCGACACCTGGTTTTATTTCAAGTAAACAGCAGACCACTAACGCTTGCAGTTTCGCGACCATTCCCGGACTTTTCCGACGAACCTTCGGATTCATGAAATCGTAAACGCCCCTGAAAGTCCACCTACATACAAAAATTCACCAAAAAAAGGCACATCTCCAAACAAATCATATACAATGTCACAGCCAAAATATACCCTAATTCCACATAAATCTAAAACAGAACCAGGATATTTTAATAGTTCACGCCTCAGTAACATCATTGAATGAGATTTAAAAGTTACACCACAGACCGCAAATTACAAAGACAGGGAGGGAGGGAGGAGTGGGACTGGGAGAATTAGGTTCCAGGCCCCACGCCTACGAATAAAAAAGTTTCAATGTTAGATAAAGCCTAAATTTGTTAAATCTAGTTTTACAAAATGTTTGAAGGGACCACAGTTTAAAGTTCATCTTTCTGTTTCTTGTCTTTCTTCTTCTTCTTTTTCTCTTTCTTCTCGGGAACTTCAAATGGATTCGTAGCTTCACGTTTTAGATATTCAATGAAAGAATCTAAATCTCGCGCGCTGTCGTATTTTCTAGGCGTCTTCTTGCTGTTCATTGGTGAAAAATAAATTGTTGGAAAACTGCAAAGAAAAGATGACACGAAACATTAAACGTTGCTAAACTGTTTCTAACTTGTGCACAGTGAGGTAAGTCTGTTACGTTATACAAAGTTTCTTCGTACATTTTAGCATAAAAAGGCTAACCGCCATAACAGCAACTCTTTAACACATAATGTAACACGCTGCCGGGAGAAACAAAACAACCACATAACGAGAAAACGAATGAGCGCACGAACGAAAAACCGAACGAGCAAACGAGCGAATAAGCGGAGGGAAAGCAAGCGAATGAGCGAATAAGCGAACAAGTGAGCAAATGAGCGAACGAGAAGCGAGCAAACTAGCGAATGAGAAAACGAGCGAAAGAGAAGCGAGCAAACGAGCAAATGAACAAACAAGCAAACAGGCATACGAACGAACGAGTCACAAAAAAATCGTACGGACGAACCAACGTCTCTAAATGCATTTTAGAGACCAAAGGAAAAACAGAAACAAGGAAGTAGACTCTTTCAGTAAAATCAGCAAACAGGCACTAGCCGGTTGTCTCGGCATTCAACTCACCCGCGAACTTCGTAAGGTGACGGTGCATCATTTGCTGTGGCATCCATCTTAGCTATAACTATGTCTTTTACGTCAGCCAGCTAAAAAGAAACGTAAATTTCTTTCTTTAAAACATTCTTTTTACTAAAGAAAATTTGACTTTCAAAATTCCATGTAGTGATGTGACTGACCTTCTCTCCTAATTCTTTGTAGACTGGTTCCAAACTCTTACAATGGCCGCACCATGGAGCGTAGAACTCGATCAAAACATCCTTTGTTTCATCGTTAACAATCTCGTTGAAAGTCTTGCCAACGACAACCTACAAGAAAAATCAATTAATAAATAAGCATATAAAATAAAAGACAACATCAACAAACATACAGTCGAACCTTAATTAAACGTTCACCCATGGGGAATGGAGGGGTGACCGCTAAACACAGGTTGACGACTCGTACAATTTCCTCAGAATAGGGGTATTGTAAAAATAAAAATAAATAAAAAATAATAATAAAAAACCATACGAAACGCAGTTTTAAACCAGAATTGACCACTTTTAATACAAAAACTTGCTAAAAATTACTGCAGACATTGATTTCGGGATATAAACAGAGATCAAATTTCACTTAAAAGATTATTCTTAGGATCACAAGAGTAAAGGTCCTGGGAGTAAAGGAAATGATCATCGACTAAACAAGCTCTTGATTGTTTAACACATTCTCCTTATCCGCACCCAAGGAAAGGTATAGAGAACAGTATGGAGAATATGCATACTGATGATGGGATGAAAAGGGTTAAGTGACCGTTCAGTGCAGGTGGAGGGCAAGAAAAAGAGGTTTGGACCCAGTAAAGGATCACCACCACCGC
The DNA here is from genome assembly GCF_964205215.1 of Stylophora pistillata. Taxonomy (NCBI): domain Eukaryota; kingdom Metazoa; phylum Cnidaria; class Anthozoa; order Scleractinia; family Pocilloporidae; genus Stylophora; species Stylophora pistillata. The sequence goes on along the minus strand of NC_142522.1, from coordinate 2,035,868 downwards.
TTTATGGAGGTCGGTGAAAATTACAAAATAATTTGGATATATCAACAAAGTTGAAATGGTAAATTGGCCACCGTAATGATTACAAAAGCTGACGTTTCGAGCGTTAGCCCTTCGTCGGAGCGAATAGAGGAATTGTGGGTTGTGTGTGCTTTTAAAGGCAGAAAATGGAGCTACGTTATTGGTGGGAGCATGGCAACGAGAAAAACATGAATAAATTAGTGGAATGAAAAGCGTTCGTTGATCCCTGTGGGATTTAGACTGCCGGTTTGAAAGATGAGCTTTTGTTTAAGATTTTTACGACTTTCCGTGCCACTAAGTGCAAGCAAAGACCGCAGATTGCCATATGTTGCTTAGAAAAAATCAAGGGGGTTATAATTTCAGGACTTTGACAACCGACCGCTTCATGCACGGTGACCGCTTAATACGGTCCCATTTAATACAGAGTCGTCTGTAAATGTTTTATTCCATGAAATTCTGACCCTTTCACTCCCAAGATCACATTCATAATTCTCCTTACTGTCTGCCATACGGTTCTTATGACGTTAGCTTGGAGAATTTAGTATTTGTTAGTATCTTTTTAGACTAGCTTTTTTATAGTGTTAGATGTGATGCTTGTTTTATTTTTATTTTATTTTATTTTTTTATCATATATATATTTTATATTTCCTACTTGTATTTATATTTAAATTTACATTTACATTTGTATTTTTATATATTTGTATTAAGATCATATTGTAATGCGCAATAGAAATTAATAAAATAATTATTATGCAGCAGTTTAAAACTTTTGTATGCTATATACAATAAGAATAGTATGACGGGGCGCTTGAGCATAGCCCATTAACTATAGTGAAATCAAAATCTATATACTGAACAAAAAACAAAAAAACAAAAACCAAAAACAAAAACAAAACAATTATTATTATTATTATTATTATTATTATTATTGTTATTGTTATTATTATTATTATTATTATTATTACTATTATAATTATCATTTTTCTTTATTCCCATCACTTGTTTGCTTGCGATTGTATTGATATTGTAAGAAGAAATTCTGTCTTGGTCAACCATTGAATGACCAAAAATTTAGTCACTACTTTTAATACATTATATTAATAGACAACTCAGTGTTCTTGTACTTAGAAAAATATAAGCAACAGTCCTAGCAGGGGTAGTCAGTAAATACTAAAACAGTGAATAGCATTGAAAGTGCCCTCTGATTGGCCACTCGAACTCCTCTGTTATTCAGCTCTGAACAACTCACACAGGGTTTGAGCCCAAAAATATTGCAATCGTTGTAAGAATAAATGAGTTAAAATCATCGTTCTCTGCTATGTTATCTCACTGTTTTTTGATATGTATGAAAACAACTCTTCACCTCTGTGTCAGGGGCTAGCAGCAGATATTTACATCACTTGCCACCTTCACCTCTATAAATAGTAGTCAATTGTCTAATGAGGGTATTTACATTAACATAACCCACACCCTACCTTCACAGGGCCATCATTGGTCTCTGGTACTGGCTCAGATTTGATGTAAGGTTCAATGTTTCCCGCAAAGTAGTTGGTGAGGAAATCTTTGAAGGTGTCCACACTGAAAAGTAAACAGCGATTCATGATGTCAGGCTGTGAAGAACAGCAGAAGAAGTCAAACAACCATAAACCCTTTACCACCTAATATCAGCATCCAAATTCTCCATATCCAGGAGGAGTGGATTAGGAAGGTCAACTTAAATAAAAGGAAATCCTTGACTACATGTGCTTACTGTTGTATAGTTGTGCAGTAAATGGCTTGAACCCAGGGGTAACATGTGAAAGTGTAGTGTGATCGTCCGGGCGAGTGTTGTCCTGAGAAGGACTGTTGTCGGTTGTAGTGACTGATGTTTCGACAACCTGTGCAGAAGTCATCATCAGAGTCAAGTAGTAATAGTTGTTGTCAGTAGAATGTTCTTATTTCAGTTCATGTAAAATGATTGGTCAGTTTTGCCCTGATGTTATTGGCACAGGTTGTTGAAACGTCAGTCACTACAACCAACAACAGTCCTTCTCAGGAGTACGCTCACCTGAACGATAACACTACACTTTCACATGTTGTATAGTAAGTTGTAGAGTACAGCAGTAAAAGTAATATGTTGCAAAATGCAGAGGGTTAATGAACAACTCTTGTCAATACCAAACTTGTGTCAAAAGGAGGACTTGGTTAGAACAGAGTTTGTACACAAAGCACAGCACAAGAAAAAAAAAAGCACTGTAGAGCACAACACACCACAGCCCACAAATGTATATATCTACCTGAATTTTTCTTTCATGGGATATTTCATTCCATCATCACTCACTATAGCTACCAAAACATCATTACCCTCAGAGGATAAACCAAATTTGTCAAGTTTTCCAGAGAATTCACTCTTGGATGCAAAAGCATAGGTCATCACTTTGTTCTTGAACTGGGCAGCAACTTTCAGAATTCGATTACGCCAATATCGTGTACCTGCAGATGGTAAGATTGCCGACAAGTTGAATATAAAAGTGTAACTGGGAACTCTAACACAGAATGCATTTCTTCAAGCCTACAGATCTAAAACTTTATATACCTTTTAAAGACTATCTGATGTTTGCAGTTACTTGTAAATGTCAACCACTTGTTCCCATTCATTATGCATTGGCAAATAAACAAGTTTTTTTTTCAATATGAAACAGAGTGAGTAGAAAAAGCGAGATAAGAGGCAGAGACATGCTCCCACATGAAAATTAAAAAATCATCTGCATTTCCCACATTCTGGAGCAAGAAATTGGTTATTCTACTGAAGCTACACATTGTTAATTTATCCAACATTTGCTCAGCCACTTTTTTTTGCCTATCTTCTCTAACTGAGAACCTGTATCAGGCAATCAAAAGTCACTTCAACATCTGCACCATGGAGAAGATAATACTACGCTCTTTGGCCAAATTTTAGAGACAAGGGTTTACAATCAAGGTAGGGAAATGTAAGAAATAAGACTAAAAAACACTTTCAATTGGCAGCTACTGAACCTTTGAGCAAAGCATAAGAACGGTGGCAAAAGATTTATACTTGACGTGCTAGTATGCACAACATTGATCCGTGATACACTAATTTTACAAAAAGGCAGGCCCACTGAGATTTGCAGTTTTCCCCTTTTAATTTGTGATGTACATAAAAAAAAAAGATTTTGAAGTAAAAGTGATGTTTGAACATTTCCTAACTTTGTGCATGAAACAGGATCGGGATCCCTCTTTGCTCAGAACACATCTTATCGTCTCATTTTTTTACATTTTTCACCTGGCTCAGCACAGATGGTTGCATTTTAGACAAGATAGAATGAACTGTTAGTACCTTTTGCATTAAGTTGAAAATCAACATCGTAATAAACGGTACACAGGGGTTTCTTGAATTGATCTTCATTATCTGGAGTCAAGTGACCGACGAGTCCATGGACTGAAGCTTTGAGAAACTTCTTGATATAAAAAGCATCGACCATTCCTGTAAAGACTTCTTTGTTTGGTTCAAACTTTGAATGAAGGTGTGCGGGACGGAAAATAACCACTTGACTGAAAGGAAAAAGCACGTATTTAGTAAATAAAAAACATGGAACAGTCCCTCCACAGTTATAGATGACTGTTTACAGGAAAAAATGCCAGATGTGGCTTTAATGACCCTATGACCAGTCTAGAGTAATCAAAATCAAAATGCTTCACATACTCTTTATGGCCCAAATCTGCCAAAATTTCTTCACTTGTTGTGTGTGCAAAGTAGTAATCGTCCCTCATTTCATCAGCTATCTTCATGAATTCAGTTTTAAGGTCCTCATCCTTCTCAAAGAAACCTACAAAATTGGTTACAAAAGTAAGTCACATGACGATGTTTGGTGCTACCATTGTTAACAAACATGTACAGTTTCCCAACGTTTTTCATTTAACAAGTTAAAAATTCCAAAAATTTTAAAGAATTTTTCAGGAAAGCCTATTAATTTTAAGAGCATCAAGTTTAACCCACTCTGCCTGTGAGTTTTTCCATGTAAACAAAGGTTTTCAAAATGTTGCATCAACTTTTAAACATTCCAAAACCAATGTCAGTGGCAAAGGATGGTTCCACATTTCTGGAAAATCTCATGAACTAGCAAACTTCATTTTCTCTACATATTTAAAGATTGTTTATTAAGTTGTAAAATGCTGCAGTGCAGACAGACTTACATATCTAAACAGAAGAAAACACACTACAAAGTTAACCATTTAGGACCCATAACCTTTAGTGATTGCGTATTAAAATAAGGTACCCGTACCTTTAAAATGTACAATGTGACAGTTCTGCAAACTTTCATTTTTAGCATATCATAAAATGCAAAAATAATTTTCCATTTGTGGTAGCTTGGCAATAGACCACTTTCATAAATGGCTGCTGGATGAACATTCTTTTGTCTAAATTTAAATTAGCCCTTCTGGCCTCACTTGAGATAATGTATTTTTTTGAATTTTGTACTGGAGAATGAGGCCATAAGGGCTAATTTAAATTTAAACAAAAGAATATTAATATTAATATACTTACTTATGCTAATTTAGTGTTACACCTTGCCACAAACTTTGTAATTTTTTATTTCTCCTTGACAATGGCGTCATGATGACACCGAAACATCCATTTTTATCGTTGGTTTTTGCCAGTCTTTGCATTTCCAAATCTTTATTGATAAGAATATTAATCCAGCAGCCATTTATGAAAGTGGTCTATGGTGGAAAGCAAAACTAGGCAAACCAAACAAACAGGAAAAGAAAGAGAGCAAACTATTATTCAGCAACTTACCAACAACAAGAGCAGATTCCATTGCATCAAGTTTCTTCTTCATCTTTTCCAGATCATTGATTTCTGCAAAAAATGTAAGCTAATAGTACTCACACCCAAAGAAACAAGACTACAAACTAAACCCCAGGGTTCTTGCACCTTTTCAGGAACCCAATTCAAAGACTTTCAATGACTTTTTAGGTTATTTTCAAGGACCTTGGCTCTCAAATTCATGCACTTTTTGCATTAAATAGGAACTCACAGAAATAAAAGAACATGGCTCATTGTTACATGTCAAACATCATAATTAGACACAGGATTTGAAAGAAAAACTACTTTTTGTGATCTGTGCTAGAAATTTACACTTTCAACACCAACAAAAAAAGAAAACTTCAATTCATCTGCACTTATTTTCAAGGACTTTTCGGAAATTTTCAAGAACATGAGACTAAACTCAAGGGTTTTCTAGTCCTTGAAAACAAAGACTTAAATTCAAGGACTTTCAAAGAGTGCAGTAACCCTGAAAACCAGTTTGTAAAAAAAAGAAATTAAATTATTGTTCTAACACTCAAAAGAATAAACACATTTCAATAATAAGCACATGAAACAATCTTTACACTTAACCCTTTCACTCCCCAAATCTCATTCATAATTCTTCTTACTATTGTAAGAAATATACAACTTTTTTTAGAGACATGTTTCAGCATGCTTATGCCATCTTCAATCAACGTTCAGTTACTTATTGATTGAAGATGGCATAAGCATGCCGAAACATGTCTCTAGAAAAATTTGTATATTTCTTACAATATTTATCCTACTTGCTACTACTACGATCTTCTTACTATCTTCTATACAATTCTTATGATGTGAGTTTGGAGAATTTGGTATTGGGTCAACCAATAATCCCCTGATTTATATTTTTCTACATATCTCATCACTTACCTGCTTGAAACTGTACTGATATTGTAATGAGAAATTCTATCTTGATCACTGGTCTGAGATTAAGGGTTAACTAATTTTGACTTCAGTTTAGGTTTTACTTTTGTATGGAAAGAATTTTTCAAACCTCTTGT